>NW_027116778.1:81859-90506 GCF_000696795.3 Halyomorpha halys | reverse complement strand
ATATTCTCCTATTAGAAGAAAGAAACTCATTCAATCAGACTGGCACTGCCGGGATTTAAAGTTACTTTAACTCCCTACTCTCATATTACAATACAAATTTTCCTACTAGAATTGACCAGTATTGCCCCCCTTTACTACTTCTGTTTCATCCTCGCATCACATCCATTTACTTTTCTGTATATATTTTTTTTTTGAGTTGTAGAACAAAAGAAGTTTCACTAAAAAAATAAAAAATGTATTAGTACATATTTGCTAAGTGTAGGGTATTTTCTTTTTTCTTTTTTTTTATTCAAAGAAGTACATCTAATATGGTCCGACCAGATGACAACATCTATAGGTCGGTGCCAAAATAACACATAAAAATGATAGACATAAATTAAATTTATTAGTTACACTTTTGATTATTAGGGCGCTGTAGTGGCTACAACGATTTATAGCTGTACAATATGAATTAATTTCTAGCGGTAAAACTAATAATTAAATTAATAAAATACTAAATACTATGTACCAAATACAACTAAATACTAAATAATCAAATGAAAGGAAGGCAAAATAAAAAATGAAAATAAAGTGAATAATGATGCAATGACTAATACAGTTTCCAAGAATTTCGATATTTGTGTACATTTTCTGTAATTTTCGTAATGCTTTGCCCTCTTCGTAAAAAAAAAAAACTTGCAGGAACACAGGTTAGCATAGATTCCTTGTTTTTATCTTTTGTTGTATGTATATATTTATCGAAGAAATATTTATCTTTTCTTGAAAAAAAAAAAAAAATCAATTTTCCGATATAGGAAGAAACTGGTGCTAAAATAAGTCATCTTAATCAGCCTATAGCAGTCCTACATGTAAGAATTCAATTGTCCGAAAGAAACAGAAACATCGTCATTATTACAGACCATGGAACAACAGAGAAGAAAACGAAGTACACAATCGTTGAATCCCGCTATCTTTAATTTGTAGTGGTTTATATCTCATATTTTTTTCTATTCATCATAAAAAATTAATTGATAATGAATTAATCACTCGTTTTGTTACCTCTTATGTGTTTTTTTATTGTTTGTCCTTTTTGTTTTGTTTTTCTTTACTTTTTCTCCTTTGTTTTATTAATGAATATTGTTCTTTATACATATAAACTGTAAATTATATAAATATGTAACCCTCTCAGAGTATTACTGTGGATGGGAAAAGAGAAAAAAATAAATTAAATAAAAAATGTGCTAGTGAATTCCTTCTTCTTTTTTTTTCACATCTACGTAACATACATGATTTCATTAATTGAGTGGTCTGCATGATTTTCTCTCTTACTGAAGTATCACCTGGTTTTATAATTGGACTTAGTTCTACTTTCCTGCAGTTTTTATATCGGTGAATTGTAAGTACAAATGTATACCCACCGAAATTTAAGTCTAAAAGTTGTTCCCAGAGAATAAAAGAAGCTTCAAAATAAAATTGATTTCAGATTGATGTACTGTTCGAATCCATATTGAAGGGGTCTGTCCCGATAAGGGTTGGACAGCCACTCTACATATTAGCAAAGATAACCGAAGCCGGAACGGGACAGATGTATTTTTTAAACCCTTCCTCTCTGACCAGGTGGTGATACCCGATCAGGCATCTGGCCGATCGACATTACCATCAAAAAAGAATCGGCAAGTCCTGAGGTCAAGGGTTAGCCGGCTGCTCAGCGACCTCTTCCAAGGGTCAAAGTCTGCCGGGGGTAAGACCCGTCCACGAGGCGCTAGTGTGGAGCGGTGTATCATGATTTCCATCCTCTTCTTCTAAAAGCTGAAATAAAAACCTACTAAATGAACTGTTAGTTCTTATTAAATACTGAAATATATTTGATAACTGTTTGGAAAAGTATGAAACGTAATGTTTAAACGTTTTGATTAAGGGATATTGTAGTTGTTGCCTTTATTAGTGAGTTTAATATGCAATTAATTCTTGTTGTTTTCGCTAGATTCTTCGTATATCACGTATATCGCTTGTACATATTATTATTTTTTTTTACACCTTATTTATTAGTAGGAATATAAAAATATACATAAACTCATAAAGTAAGATATATTTAGAACTATATTAAATAAAAATTAGGACGATTTGACGCCGATCCAAATCTTCCTACGTTTTCTCACTAAAACTATATCATAGCTTGGAGGAACATATATATTTAAATATCATATAGATTATAGATATAGATATATAGAGTATAGATATAGATATAGGTAGATATGTATACCGATTCATACAAGTCCATTTCTGATAGTTATTTATTAAGAAATTTATTTTATTTTACCAAGTTCTAAACAACTCGTATTGTATGAATTTATTTTTATTTTTATTAATTTATATACATCTGTCATAGTTAGAAAAATAGACATATCTTAGAGTGAAAAAAAAATTCTAACTATAACACAAAGACAACTTAAATAAACTTTCGATTATTCTTAATATAAAACAAATTTGATCCTTTTTTTTCTCTCAACTTTATTCTTTACAAGAAATCCTTTTTTGAAAGAAAAAAAAGGATCAAATTTGTTTTAAATTAAGAATAAACTAAACCACTCTCAAACAAGAATAAATAAAATTAATCTAAACTTTCGATATTTGAAGATAATAAAATAATACTATTCGAAATACAACTAACCAAAAATACATATTTTTTTTTTGTAGAAAATAAGGAAAAAATAAATTTACTGTCAATAAATTAGTGATAATCAACATATTTCATAACAGAAAAAAAATTATAAAATAAATGAAAATTTCTTGACTAATAAAAAAGTAATTGAAACGTGTATAATTTAATACACAAACTAACAAATATTAATAACAAAATACTGAGTTTATTCCTAAAGATTGAAAATTAAAAAAAAACCTATAAAAACAAAAGTGAGTCAATGAGACTATTAGTTGAATAGTTAATATGATGATAATAATAATAAAAGGCTTAGAGTAACCGAAGGTTTGTTGCCGATACCTCTAGTCGTTCTTTACAAATATCCGTTCTGTGATGTCCATCCAAACCCAATTCTACTAAATCAATCATAACACAATCCTCCCACCTACATTCTGGTCTACCCCTGAGACGTTTATTTGTCGGTTTAGTATTTATTAACACTTTAGGAATATATTTCTAAGTAAGTCCCACAACCAAAGTAAAGTTCCTCAATTCAGCTTCGTGTAGCCCTCTGAATTCTCCAGTTAACTCAAAGTGCTGTTGTTCCCTTCGTGTAATAGGACGCGTTTTATTAGTTGTATAGTTACCTTACTTCAACAAGATTAATAAAAAATACGATAACATAATTTATTTTCGCTGACCTGCTCCAAAAAAACTGAATAACTTTACAAAGTGCTGCCTCACCATGTCAATTAATATGCATCTTATAAATATTTTTCGTTCAGTGGAGTGAAATCTGGGAAAATTATAATGTAATGAATTAAATCGCCATGTTAAATAATTAATAATGAAAAGTTGTTAATAACTAAAAAATTGATCATCTATTTCATTTATGGTTTTATTGTGTAATATTATATTTTCTCTTATATTTATAGAAAAGCGTAATAGAGATCATAGAGCTCATAAACAATATGATTTTCTATTTTAATGTTGTTTCATAACTTCAAACTTGATTTTTCCCCAATTTTCGTTTGTTCTAAATGTTTCCTCCTAATTTCTTATTTTTAATATGATATTCATATTCTACTTGGTCTGCCAAAGTCCTGAAGTTATGCATAAGTCTAATTATTATTTATTGTATATCTATTTTTACAATAGCTTTCTTTTACAAATAAATTTATTATTATTTTAATCAACGCATTGGCATTTTGCGTCATGTTTTAGGGAATTCCCAATTTAGTACGATCGGGTAGTCTCTTCTCTTTAGAAAAATAATTTTGTCCAGCTGACACGGAAAGTTGATGGACAAAACTGACCTTTGCATAATGAGAGAACCTAATGTTGTAATAATCCAGCTGTGCCTTTGGTCTCCCGTCGCTCCTATCAAAAGGAGGTAGCTTTGCAGAAGACAATAAAGATATCCTGAACAGATGTTTTAGATGTCCTTTCGCCTCGGGCTAGATTTATGATAAATAATCCGTATTGAATTAGATGTTTTAGATTAAAATAAATTTAGAAATGAGAATAATATATTAAAAAGAATAAAATCTAAAGCTCAATTAGAATAAAAAGTTAGCTTTAATCAAATTTTATAATTTATATTGCCATATATGTTTCTGTAGTTTGGTATAAAAAGCACCAATGACCAAATATACCAATTTTGCGTTTAGAACATTTGTTAATTCGAAAAAATAGAAGTAATAAATGAAATTGAGGACAACGTACTAATCTTACTAGATTTGTAGAAAGGGCCGATGTCAAATGTACAATAAAATAAAAAATGGCCAATTTGCACTGAAACAGCTTTTTCTTAAGACTAATAAAAATAAATAACAGATATATCAGATGACGTTTCAAGATTTTATATTTATCTTCAAAAGAATACTTTTATGTATACAAAACATTACATTTTTTTTTTTAATTACCTGGACTACTACTGCCCAGGAAAGGTCATGTCTTCAATACTTATGTTAGTAAGGAAGTATTATTTATTGAACAACTTTTTTACAAGGAGGTGATTTGTCCAGGTGAACTGTTAGCTCCCCCCAATTAAGGATACTCACTTTATTTGCTCCTGAACCTACTGGGTTGATATAGGGCTAAAGTAACAGGATAAATAATTATCTACCACAGCCTGACTCGGACCCGATTCGCAGGAGTAAGTAATACCCCGCTATTTTATTTAAATATAAAAAATTAATTATAATATATAATACGTATATTAACCCTTTTAGGGGTAACAACTACTCGATATATCGTTGCTTAGCGATGGCGTCTTATTATTTTTAAATAACTGTGTAAAGCATTCCCAGCGTTCTAATTTCATTGCAGACTGAAGTACGACTATAACTGAAAAACATTATAAATCATTAAACAGTTATTTATTTTTTAATTATAATTTACTATATCCGAAAATAAAAACCAATTATTTTATTTTATTTTTTTTGGAATTATTATGAGAAGCATAAAAAAAAAATATTGAACTTTGGTGAGTGGTAATAATATGGTAACGGACTCATTTTTTTTTTTTTTTTTTATTCAATTATTGAAATCTACTTAGCTTGAAACATAAAACATTAAATTTTAAAAGGAATTATCTTATTATTCCATATAATTTTATTGTTATCAGGGAGAATAAAGACGGTTAGATATTCCCCAAATATCTATACACTAAAAGGGTTTATACGGTATGTTTTCAAATAGTTATTGAAATTTACAATTTTAAATTAAATCAAACATTTTACCAAGAACCTGGCCATTAACTCAACTTACTTAGTATATTGTGTCTCCCCTGTCCTAATTCTTTTGATTTAGTCCTCGGTGGACTAAGTAGACTATATAGCTCTCAACATAAGGAGCCTAAATCATTCAATAATTTTCCCCTCCCCCCTTTACCCTCACTGTTACATCTGAGGTCCCCCAAGAAGGTCAGTGCTGACCCTGAATGGACACCGTTGCATAATGCAACGCCTAATTATGTCAACGATAATGCCCTCATACTGCTTAGCATAATGGAATAAAAACTCTATTCACGGCTGTTTATTCATTATTTTCTAAAGCACATGCACCACCTTCCGAGGTATTAACCCTATTCAAAACAATGACAAAAGATATGTGTATATAAAAAAAAGTTTTTGTGCTCTTCTTATTATAAATTGGTAGTTTTGTTATTGATGTGGCTACTTTCAAATGTTAGCTGGAGGGAAGTTACACGTTCTAAGGACTCGAAATATTTCTCTCACAACTTTTTAATTCTAAAAATTAAGTCTCTTATTCAAAACGATCTCATCTGACGGGCACTGATACACGCTACTGTGACGTACAAACTACACAAACGTGTAATCATGCTCTATATTATTGCCCTTCAACAATAAAATGTATCAGTTAATAGAAAGGAAAGTGTACAAGTATAATTTTAAGTGGCCTATGTTTCCTTTAGTTGGTCGCTCTGAATGAATGATCCCCTCAGGAACTACAGTAAGAATTTGATATATTTATACGTGGGTTGTAACTCGTAGGACAAGGTTGTATAGACTACTCGAACATTTTGCTATTAGTTAATGGTTTTTTTTTTTTTTTATACGCACTTTTTTTTTTTTGTTAAATTTATTAAAAGTCTATATGAGAGCAGGATGCTAGAACAGGCCGACAGATCTTGCTGTTACACAAACCTGACACTGGCTCGCCACTGTCATAATAAAATAAAGCTGGACCAAAGATTACAGGCTTAATCACCAGCTAACATCTAACCTAATTCTTTGCCTCAGATTACTAATTTTTAAAAGTATACTTAGACCGATCCTCCTCCGTGCCGCACCTTCGCTGGTTACCATAGCACCCACAACAGCGAAGTAACTCCAACTGTTTGAGAGTAGTCAACTGAGACGGATAGTGAAGAATTCTTCTTTACGAAGAGTTAAAACTTATTATATCCAAACGACACTGGCCGATAGTGAAAAAATTCATCTCAAGGAGACACACAAAATTCTTTAATAGCCTCCAACATTGCACAAACCCACTATTTTAGACATTATCGAAAAAGAGGTAAATACATCCAAGCAGTCTCAGATTCGACTAAGGACTACTAACGTATTAGCGAGAAGACAACTGGTTAGCCCCATCTTCAGCAGCAGACACTGGACCGTTTCCCCCATCTATATCTGTCATATTCCCTTTCCCCATTACCCTCTTAAAATGCATCAAATGCAATGATAAATGAAATAGATTGATTTGATCAATTTTCACGCATCCATGGGGCTTAGAAACGAATTTAAAATTCTTTTGTTAAGAAAATTTAAATATATCTGATAATTCCTCCTTGAATTTGACAGATAAAGCAAACAATGTTTTTGTTTGTGTTTAGCAATTATTTTAGTTTATTTATTTATTTTAGAGTTATATATTATATATAAGGAGTTTAGTATTTTGTTATTAGAGTAGTGTCTTTAGAACAATTATACAAGGTGGTGATGTTTTAATGACCATGGTATTAAAAGTACGCACTTTATGAAGTTTGGTGGACCCCAGAAAGGCTCCAGATCCCACGGTGTTGACTCACGGCTACAGATACAGAACAAATAATTATACCAGGAGAACCTTTAATTGTGTTGTTAGTAAAGTTAGTGAAAATGTACTTAGCACCTCTGTGAAGTAAACCATCGAAATGGTTTACACGTTTTATAAATTTTGCCTTAAGGTCAAAACATTCAGAAATTAAAACGCAATGGTTCTTAATCCCTAAATTAGTTTCTCTGACGTGTTGGAGATATTGTTCCACCCTCTTTAGATTTTATAATCTACCCTTATTTTTCAATATCTCTAATTAAAAAAACAACATAGTTTTGAATGTTACTTGTTTAAAAAAAACTGTAAATTATAAAATTAGACAGTAGAGTCACAGTTTCCCCGAAACGTCCAACAAGAGGGAAAATATATGAATCAAGAACCTTTGTGTTTTTATTTCTAAATGTTTTGACCTTAAGACAAAATTTGTGAAACGATTTGTGTGATATCGATGGCTTATTTCACAGTAGTGCTAACTTCATTTCCACTAACATTACAAACAATACAATTTAAGGTTCTCTCCTTTAGGAAAATCACGACTCTTGAGTTAATTTTTCTAAAGTAGAGAACTTTCATAATTATTTATTTATCAAAGCTAGTGAAAATGTACTTAGTATATTCATCATCTTTCTTCCAATAATTGTATATAATAATATATTTTCAAAAACAGAATTATATGTGGTACATTAAATAAAATAAAAGGATTTTGACGATAGTTAAAATGATACCACCCCGCTATGCCGGGATTCAGAAATCGTGATCGCTTCCAGCTAACCGACTGGTAAAGCGAAGCTCGCTTACACCCCCTCACAAATCACAGCAATGCTACAAACGCGGATCCGCGATGTACAAAGCCTTCCAAATAAGGCTATATGCTCAGTGAGGCGGTGGTCGGGATATGAATGGAACACTATAAATTTGTTGTATAGAGCGTTTTTGCCCCCGCCTGAGAGATAGTATTATCGCCGGCCACAGTCGGCTGCGGATAGATGCGCCTCAATTCGCTAATCGATAGCGCATTAGGGCCCCAGGTGTGTCGGCTGTTATTTGTCCGAGTCCTTTTATATAATGTCATTGTCCCTGTTATTTATACATTGATTGGTATATTTTATTAGTCAATTAGCCAGGTTTATTGAACATGATCAGAATTTAGAAATGAAACTATTATTTGTCGTCATGAAAAATAACTTTATTATTATTATAATACCCTCAATACCACCAGGTCTTAAAATCTCTTCCTTTCTCTCACAAAAAAAAATTAAATTATGAATCAGAATAAAAAAAAGAAAAAAAGCCTCCAGCTTATTTGATTTTAATAGTGATATAGTTTTTAAAAAGAAATTTGAGTAATATATTTTAGACATAAAAGACCCGAATGCATGACCTGGTAAAAGTACACGTGAGAATAAGAGAAAACAAAATACCAGGGCATTCAAAAAGTCCTGTCGTTTTTCGTTTGTTCGT
>NW_027116778.1:79623-80341 GCF_000696795.3 Halyomorpha halys | reverse complement strand
CTTTCTATATTTATAGAAAGTAATTTTATTTATATTTAGTTTGAATTAGTTAGTATAAATGTTTTATTGTTTTTTTTAGAGAGAGGGAGTAAAGAATTTGCTTTCCATGATAAATTAAATCCAAAAACCAAATTAAATAAACACTGGCCGTTCAAATTTTCTTTATAGTTCTGTTTTAATCGATTCATATTTTTAGCTTTTGAGTATGTGTCTAAACCAATTGTTGATATCAAACAAGGTTCGTTATGTACCTCTTGTTCCTGCTAGGGATTGTTAACTAAACATAAATTTCCTATTTCTATATAAAACACAGCTGAATGTGTTTGGTCCGACGTGTGGCCAGCAGTTGAGCTAGTCGATGGGATATATACGTCTGCCACAGCCTCCTCTTACATAATTCATCAGTTGAGGATTAGTTGTTTGTAATTGGTTGTGGATTAAACCAGAGTTCTAGATTCCGTCCAATCAAATTGCACTACTCACAACCGTACAGAATCCGCTAACCGCTTCGAAAATATTCAGGAAGGGTGGGTTCGAAAATCATTCATGAAAAAAATATTCAACTTGCGCATCTGATGCTTTAGTAGATTAGAGAGGATAAACATCGTATAGCTATCTTTTTTTTTTTCTTAGGATTCCATTTTAGTTACTATTTTCAAATTATCAGAAAAAAAATTATAGCTAACTATATAATTAATTTTATATTATATTATAAAAA
>NW_027116778.1:69431-78553 GCF_000696795.3 Halyomorpha halys | reverse complement strand
TATAATTTTATTCTTTATCACGTTATGTTGTCAAATCTGTGAATCAAATTAATTTCCAACAATTAGACTTATTTCTATTGTATGTTAATAACAATATCCAATCAAATATCCGAAAAATTAGAAAAAAATCAGATCACACTAAGTAGGATGAAATAATATAGTTTCATAGTAACTTATTTATTTTATCAACTGAATTTATAATGATTATCAACATCATTTCCTCCAATATTTATTGATTTATGTTAATGCAACAGTAACAAGCAATTAATTGAAAATTAAATAATAGTCTTAACAAAACACAAGTATATAATAGGGTAATGATATCATACCCTATTTTATACTATATAAACTTACTATTATTTAATTGACATTTTCTGTAAATCAAGAATATGATTTAGAAACATAGATTTCTGTTAACACATGAGGCGGTTTAAGTAAGTGTGGTGTAAGTCATATTTTCATCATTTATTATTTATTTTTATTTTTTAGGCCAGAAATATAATATAGAATATTTCTGTTGGAAAAAGTAATGTTGGCTGTTTTAAATATTTTATTATCATCTAAAATTGTATTTTTGGCTTACTCAATGGAATATGATTTCAGATGTTCGAAAAAAAAAAAGCAAAACTAAACTTTAGATAATAATTGAAACCTCATATCAATACCCAATTGTTTATTTTTACAAATTTGCCATTTAGGGATTTATCTCAATAATGTTTTTTTTTTTTTTTTTTTCAAAATGAATCTTAACTGATTTAGATCACTGTGTACATAACTTCTTAATAATGGTTCACTGGATTTCTTTTTGTATTTAATATTTGTAATTGTTATATATGAAAACTATTTTCAATAAAAGTAAAATAAAAATGTACTTGATGTAAAAATAATAAATAAAATAAGACAATATTATTACTTCACATTAAAATAAGTCAATTTGATTATTAGATGATCATCGATGATCAAAATTATTTTATTAATTAAAAGATAGGTGTCATTCACTTGATATGTAATGAAATTGCTATACTTATAAATTTAATATTTATATTCAAGCGTAAGAAAATCCTTAGTCCACTTGAATAATGGATGTATGCTTTATTTTAAACATCTGAAATGACTTATATGATCATATAAGTCAGTACATACAAGGTTTGGTGGTAATAAAATATTTCACGCATACATCACTTGTTCTTTTGTTATATTACTCTGTATTATTTATCAAGTTAAATTATAAATAATTTTTTTGCAATATTCAATACAAATAAACCTTTTTTTTTGTGCTGTAAATTGTAATATATTACAGATAATTTCTACTAATTTGTAGTTCACATTATGTAACAGATATTTGAAATATTTTTCTTTAATCTCAGTTTATCTATTTCTTTTATTAATTTTTACATATTTCTATTATTACTATATTATTTAAATTATTATAGTAAGATATTCTATTTTTAAAATATAACTCAATTAGATCAGTTTAGGAAATATTATTGTACAATAAAATTATATACCTACCTTACATTATTTAAAATTATTTAGCTATCATTTCATTTTCTATTATTTTATTTTATTTATTTTTTCCAAATGATTGCATTGATGAATATTTTGTGGATTTCAAAGAAAAAATCATGATCTTAGTGACTTCTAGCCACTAGTTGAAAAGATTTCTAAAAAAATAATAAATGAAAACAAAAGTTGATACCACAATTACTAAAACTTTTTTTTCCAGATTTTTCTTCAAGGGACCATAGCAGCATCAACTGGGAGAAAATGACTTTGCTTCTAAGTTCCTATAGGATAAGCTCCATCTTCACTTTGTCCAGGTTAGAGAGAATTAATCTGTTATTTAACTGCTGTTTTTATTCTGGTTTTTTTTTTTATATTTTTCATAAAATTATTTATTTAAAAATGTAATTGGAATAGCTTACTAATTTTTTTATGAAAGAAAATAAATGTTATGAAATGAAATTAATTTAAAAACATAAAACAAAAAAAAAAGAGTATAGGAATATTTTGATTATTTTTTTGTGGATTTTGTTTTTTTAAACCGACTCAGAAATTCTTAATTTTTTAATTTTTAGTTATTCAAAGTACATATTGACTAAGATATATAATTTTAAAAGAAAGTATTTTTCTTAATGTTAATACAAAATGTGTTTAAAAAAAAACTAAGTTATTTATTGTAAAATATTTTTCTATACAGAATAAGAGTAACCAATAACAAAATAATGATCTGTTAAAAAGTGATAAATTTTATATTAATTACATTATCGATATGATAAATCAATTTATAAATTAAGTTCATTCCTTCACTATCCATTCAGATTTTTAAAAAAATCAAATTAAAACGCTTGTTTTTAACCAAACTTTTCAAATTGATTGAATATTTTATTTTATTTTTTCTACACATTCAGCAGAACTATTATTTTAAATTTTATTGCATTTTAAGTTGTTGTTCTTAGTATTTATTTAAAATTTGAAAATATGGATGTTAAAATTATTTGCTCTTTTTAGTCAGTTTTTATTTTTATTTATTTTTTTTTAGTTACATTTTGATTAATTATTAGTTCAGTTTTATAGGTTTTGATTTATTTGTATTTATAGGTTATTATTTATTTGTCCAAATTTTAGGTGCAATGTTATTATTCTCTTAAATACATTATTGTTGAATAAAATAAAAAAAATATTTTATTCATGAGATTATTTTATTTTTATTATCTTACATAGCCATATATTCTTTACTATTACATCCTGTATGATTGATAACACTACTAGAGGCATTCCCTTATATAAATTTTGTGTAATTGGTATGTTTTTAATGAACATAATTTTTTACAAACACATTTTTTATTTCATTATGATATTTTTTAATGAACAATATGATTTCGTGAACAATTCTTAAACCTAGAGTGCCTTGTGGGATTAAAAATTAAATATATTTTATATTACTTTAAACGAATATTTCATTAATGATTTATTGAGGAATAAGTGTATTTATGTATAATTGACATTCAATAAATAAAAGCTAACAATCCTCAATAATGTAATTTCATTAATAAAGCCATTCTATAAATCAAATGTTTATATTACAAGCTGTGAGAAAAATTTTATAGTGAAATATATGTACATATAATTAAATTTTAAATATAATTATGTATATATTTTAAATTATTTATGTCAACATAATTTGTAAAATATGGTTTACATAATAAAAGAAGAAAGGTGCACTGAAAATGTTGTAAGAGTTAAATTATCTGCCGATAGATGCCACTAGTAGTCATGAGACTGGTAACAGTTCAGACTCTTGTCGCTAGATGTCGGTGGCCAAAGTTGCTACTTCAAGGGCCTTAAAAATTAATATCAGTTTTTAATGGTTTAATTAAAAAAAAATAATATGTCGCATCTCACGTCTGCATTTTTTTTTCTAAATTTGTTCACATTGTTTTACATATTAGAAGTTTATTAGTTAAAAGATAAACGACTTCGGGTCATTGGCGATCCAGTGGGAGCATAGGCGGCGGGCAGCTGCCCCTCTGAGAAGTGCAAAAGAATTAATAATTTTATAAAAGAAATTAAATCTTTACCGCTCCAACCCACGAAGGGTCAGGAGGGCTGGCCGCCAGATTTTTACCCAATTAAGGGTACCCACTTTATAAGTCCGTGTGGACCCTGGAGGGCTTCCGAACCCACAGGGCTGACTCAACAGCTACAGATAATAATTATCTTCCACAGCCGGATTCAAACCCAGGTCCTTGGAGTTAGTAGTCTATTGCCTTATCAATGAGCTACCCACTCCTGATTTAATTTAATAATTAACAATTAAATAATTAAGTTGATACAAATTAATAATATTTTCAAGCTGTATATATATATACACATATATATATATATATATATATATATATATATATATATATATATATATTTATATTTTATTATATATATTTGTACATGTAACCCAATATTTTTCCATAGGTGGATACAATCTCTTGTGTGACTGTGTATGTTTATATACAATGTACTATATGTTTATACTTGAATTAAAATCAGATTACACAAAGACCCAAAACTTTGAGGTGCTTATTACCGGATTTAACAAAGTTTCTTTATTGTTATTATTTTTTTTATAGTAATACTTAATTTTGTTTGTTTGAAATAAATTGTTGGTTATATTAATAAAATACATAGAACTAAGACGATCACTTTTTTTTTTTTTTATTTTCGGATATTTTATATAGGTTCGAACCATTCTGTAGTTCGAATACCTGAATGAGCGAATACCTCTGAGATTGGTTATAGTATTCACAAGAATTTAACTCCCTTCTATATCTATCGTTAAAGAATGTAATTATCAGGCGATGGGAATAAACCTGTTTCCTATTTCACCCTGAAGCATTTTGTTTCTGCCCTTGGCCACCTTTGTAACTAGGAGCGAATATAAATGCAAATGAATCAGAAGTTTTCTTCGTTTAGCTTTTTAATTTTTACTCATCGTTTGTAAACTTTTATTGAAAATTAAAACAGGGAATTCTAATTTTCTGTGTCATTGGTGATGAACTAAGGAATTATACACTGTTTACCTACAGTACAGCCTTAATCCACTTTTGAAAGAAAACCAATATATTGAAATAGAAGCATAACCCCTTCTTAAAACAAAAATTTAATTTGTTTAATAAAATAATATTTTATTTATTTATTAAAAGATTTAAATCCCCAACTGCTTTAAGACCTATTTATTCTTTAAATTAGTAAATGAAGTAGTTATAGGAATCAATGAGAATTGACATTTCATAACATGAAAAACGTAAGGAATATCCATATTCTTCATAATGAGAATTACTTAATTAAAACTTTTCAAGTTGAATTGTAGTTAACTAGAGCATTATTTGTATGGGAATAACCTGTGGTATGGAGCGTATTGTTTAAAGGCATTTAACTTTAGTCGATTTAAAAAAAAAAAATCTATGTATAACTAAAGCTTTTTAATTTTCCTATTTTTTATCATTACTATTAACCTTGTAAATAAAAAAAACCATTAGAATAATTTGCAATATGTCATCATTTTTTGTTGATGAGGAGGCAAATCAGAAAAATTGAGTTGGCAAATAACTATTTCATGTGACAATGGAGAATTCTGTAATTAAATTGCCATGTTTTGTGGTTTTTGACTTTAATGTTCCTTTTTTTTTTTTGCGAAAAATGTCCGAATTAAATTGTGTAAAGCCTGTTTTTGCCTTATTAAGTGTTACTTTTGTTTTTTAAATATTTTTTTAAAATCTGAATACAACAAAAAGAACACTTTTCAGCACCCGTATGATTTTCTTTGCTATATACCTTTATATATATATATATATTTTTTTTTTTTTGTAAAACAAACAATTGATTTCTACCATTTTTCTCCAAATCACACGTTGAGGGAGTCTATTCGGCTTTTGTTTTTTTAATTAACTGTCGTACATATACATTAATATTGAAATCTTTAATATGTATATCAATTTTTGGGTGGGTTAATATTTTATACTGATTTTTTATTATAATTATGATTATTAAAATATTCATGATTTAGAATGTTATAATTATGTTTAGTATGTTTACTCAATATTCAATTTAATAAAAAAAAAATTAGGAAAATACAAACTTAATCATGCACAATCATTCAGTTAAAACCAATTGCTTTTAGACCTTTAAAATACTTAAATTCGATAAAAAGATTCATGTTTTGGAATGTCATAATCAGTTACTCATTATTCAATTGAGAAAAATAAGTTTTTCAGAAAATTAGGAAAATAATGTCCTGAAAATACAGTAATGAACTAAGCACAATTATTCAGTTAGGACCAATTGTTTTTCAAATTCTTTTTATAATTTCAATATACTTCGAAAATAAGGAAAGACGGATGAGCCCATCTTTTTGTCCCTTTGAGATAGAGATAATTAATCCTAAGGCACTAATGACCTGAGGATTCTTAAAGAGCCCTTTTTTGCTGCCCTAAGACATCCCTTTTTGTCTGATCATCGTCGGAGGCACAGCGTCAGCTCGAGAGGGTTGTCTTATCTGTAAGAATTCAAGTGGAAATATGCGAAGAAACCATCATCATTAATAATTCCGATGAGGGTCTGTATGTTCCCTGGGAGGGAGGAGGGGGGTGGGAGAAAGGGGTCCAAGTGGTTAGCTCATGGTTTTTAGCCTAATATTTTGTGACAGCTGACTTGTTATTCATCTCTGGAATATTTATCACTTAATACAAATTCTAAAAAACGATT
The DNA here is from genome assembly GCF_000696795.3 of Halyomorpha halys. Lineage (NCBI taxonomy): Eukaryota > Metazoa > Arthropoda > Insecta > Hemiptera > Pentatomidae > Halyomorpha > Halyomorpha halys. The sequence continues at coordinate 72,292 of NW_027116778.1, read as the reverse complement.
ATGAATGAATTCTATAATTATATATATAATATTTTTTTCGTCATTAATATACATTCATATTTTGAAATTTTATGAAATATTATTTTTCATTTACTACTGAGATAGAGAAAAAAAGTGTTTAATAGATATCGGTTAAAACATTCGTTTTAGGGTTTTTTGAATTCAAACAGTTAAAAAAATCTTCTGCCATTATATATTTCTAATACCGAATAGCCTCTCTTAACATTTTTTTTGAGTAAAATATTTTGTGAAGTGCGTAGGAATGAATAATACTTTATTCTAATGTTACTACTTAATTGGGTATAGATTACGAATATTTCTTACTTTTGTCTTCAAAAGACTGAATGTTATCAATGGTTTAAAAAAAAAAAATACGTGATAGAGATCTAAGAGAGAAAAAAAAGCTTTGGTTAAAAGATTTGATTGAAATCGGTCTACAATTTTTCGTAAAAAATTACTAAACACACACACGCACGCACGCACGCACGCAGGCACGCACGTACGCACGCACGCACGCACACACACACACATATATTTTTTTAGTTTACTATTAACATAAAAGAAAGTTAGTGATTGAAAAAAAAAAAAAAAAGTGTTCAGTAGATCTCAGTTAGTATTTTCGTTTTAGTGTTAAAAATCTCTTTTTTCATTGTCGTCGAACTATATTTCTAACACCTCATCGATATTCTAAAATACAAATTATATGGATGAAAATTTGTTAAGATGTGTCTGTTAAAAGCTGTGAAGAACACAGGTATTTTCGAAAAAATATCTGTGTTCTCCATGAGTTCTGAAAAATCATGTCGAGTTTTATACTCATTAGAAAAAATGTTTATAGCTTCATAATATTTATTATTAGAGCAAAATCTTGCAACAGTACGAGATCCTGAACAAATCACCTACTTACACACCCATTCAAGAAACTGTACTTTCTTACAAAGTTCTGAACTCCTGACCCTTTATGGGCTGTAGTAGTTCCAATTTAAATTATTATTTATTTTTTTCAATAATTATTATTTTTACTAAATTTATTTTTACTTGTATCATTTGTACAGGATAGTAAATATTTAACAAATAAATTCAATTTAATATCTAACCAAATACTTTTTTCTTCCAATATTAAAACAGTTATAGAAATGTGCATGTATGTCAATCTTTATAAATTATTATTCATATTTTAAATCGTTTTGCAATAATTTGTAGCGTTTTTTTTTTAGCTGTTTGTTATAGAGTATTTTCTCTACATATAATGTTATATGATTTTGGAAGAGTATTTCGGATAAGAAAAGGTTCTGTTGTCAAGATTCCACTGAAATTAGATATCTTGTGATTCTGTTTGACTCAATGACATCTGGAAACGATTATAAGACGCACAGTAATGTTAAATAAATTACTTATGCCCTTTTAATTGAACAGCATTATTAATAATAGTGACTATTTGTGTCTATGTGAGGACAGGTTAAGTCACAACCTATATCTTTGTTACAATAGTTTTCTTCCAACTTTTCTTCTGGTTCTGGGTCTGTTAAAAGAGTTCACTTTTTCTGAAAATAAAGGTTTATAAACAAGAAACCTTCATTGCAACTTAGCATAGGTTATATTTTCTTTCCCCTCATATTTAAAATTATGATTTTATGTTTTAAGTTATTTTTGTGTGTATATGTTTTGGTTATACCTACATTCGAAAGGCTCATGTATAATATGTGTTTGTCCAGTGTTTTATATATTAGTCCCACCGATTGTAATAGAATCTTATACTTTAAAACTTAATTCTCCGCTGCATTTAAAACAAAATTTCTCCTCATAAGGAATGAGTTAAAAGGTGGCTTATAAGAAGAGATTCCATTTAATGTAGAACACAGGCTTAGGAAGAGAGGAGATACATACAAAGGCTAACATTACTAAATTATTCAAACGAAAAAGGAAACAGAATTCACGAAATGTCCTGTACCATCCTCGGGGTTAGTGAAACCTTTTCTTCCTTTTCAAGTTCCTCTTCCTACTGGAAGCATTTCTTGTAAAAGATGCCTTTGTACCATGAGGGCCACCCCTTAAAGGAATTTCTTACGTTTGTATGAAATGTTTTCAGTCGGTTTGTGTTTCCATTGCTGCTCTAGATAGCTTCAATTATTATTTAAATTGAGATGAAAGAAGGGAAACAACTTGGAGACTATAAGATTCAAAGCAACATCTCAATATTGATAATTGTAAATTTCAATATTTATTTAAACAATTCTCCATATTTGTTTTACGTAATCTAGCTTATTATTTTCTGTTCACGCCCCTATTCAATCTACAAATAATTTTTAACGGGAGACGAGGAACATCACAGTTTTATATGTAATTTAATTTCTTGTTTGAGACAAGTTTGTTTATCAGTTATTATAACAAATATCCATTTAGTTTCACACAGTTTATTTTCTTTTAACTCCTACGTTTCAGCCTATCCGGCCATCCTCAAGGATATCTATTGATTAACAATTTCAATTACATTCCTATCATTATAATTATTTTTTATTAACATTCTGAATCATAAATTATCATTATTTTTTTAAACTTATAGTTATGACTTTATTTATAATATTACAGCTAACATTGTTATCAAAATATTTCTTTTCTGCCTTTATAAAAATTTATCTTAATTAATCAATTAAATCACCAATCAATTGATCACGCTGCAAGAGAGGCGCTCGCGCTTCCGGGACGAGGTAAAGCAATTTTATCTCTGTCAGAGATATGCCTGCCTCTTGTAAATGAAGTCAAAGATCAATGGCAATCTATGTGGAACGAAAGCCCAATGAGCAAATTAAAAATTATTAAAAAGGATGTCAAGCCCTGGGGTACCTCCAGTCGCAAATGCC
>NW_027116778.1:53933-69185 GCF_000696795.3 Halyomorpha halys | reverse complement strand
AAAAAAAAAAATAAATAAAAAAAAAAAAAATTGAAAATAAATAAAATTTAACGAATATTAGCAAAATTAAATAAAATATAAATGGCGTTGATGACCAATGAAGTTTGGCGCCACTAAACAACCAAACAAACCAATCAATTAAATTGTATCATAATGTGTCAAATTACCTATTGTTATTCAATATCTATTCAGTTTATAATCACTTTATTAACAATACATTGTTGATACAGGTTTGTCTCACATACTTGGTTTGCCATATTCTCAGTTTTATTTTAGTTTATTTATCTATTCATTTTAGTATTAAAAACCTACCAAATTATACTACATATTGTTTTTTATATATAACATTATTATTACAAATTAATTTTGATTAAAATAATGCTAGTTCGAATTTTATTATCAGATTTGGAATTAAGAGTATAAGGAGTATTCAGCCATGTCATATTCTTTAAAGGATCTCTGTATATCTTCAGATAATCCTTTTATGCAATTATAATTATAAAACACATTACTGACTATTATTTTTTATTTGCTTTTCTAGCATATTATTGGATTTCTTGAGGTTTATATCCCAAACTTTATAAATTAAATGTAAATCAAAGTTCTAAAGTATCAACACTTATTTATTTCATTATACTTCTCATTCATTTTCTGCTAAGTTTACCTTTCTATATTTATTATTTGTTTGTTTTCGTTTATTTGAACTTGTTTTTTATTTGTTATTGCCATAACGACTTTATCGTAATAATTGTACTTACCTTCAGTAAGTATTAAAGGTAATGATTTAAAATATAATTTTTACGACTTTATAAACACAAACAATTTAATTTTTTATTGTAAAACAATCAAGATTTTTTTTTTTACAAATTAAAATTCTCTAACAAAAACTTATTCAATACATATTATGGACAAATTTATTGTTACAATTTTTCTTGTGGGATTAACCTTTAAATTATCAATCATCAATCGAAAAGATGATTGAAAGATATGTTAAAAAGACAAAGAACTTTGACAATACACAAGCATCTCTGGATTTTGAAAATAAGGTTAAGTTATTAGATTTGGTTTCCAAATTATTTTAGAGGGATATAAAATATAAATATAAAAATAAAAAATTGCCTTTTAAAAGCAATGTACGTTTTTATTAGGTGGAGTCATAAGTAACTTCTTATATAAGTTGAATCTATTGTGGGTATCTAGTATAGTATCAATATATAGACGAAGCTTCATTTAGTCTTTTGTCAACAGTTTCGGGTGATACACGTTACGTTAAACTTTTTTTTAATCTGTGAAATGAGGGTTTTTTAAATAAGATATTAAATCCAAGTTAGATTTAACATCTCTACCAGCCATGATGAAGGCTTTATATTCTGACCGTAACGTTTGCACCAATAAATAAATTTTTACTTATTTCTGTTCTACAGTGACCGCATCTCAACCATCTTCTCCTCTTTAGATAAGAATAAAAATGTGAAAGGGAAATTAATAAAAATGTTTAGTTTATTTATTTATTTTTTCATGTATATATTTCGATTATGTTTATTTTATTTGTACATATTTAGAAAGAGATTTTATTTGTTTCTTATGTAACTTTTTTTTCCATTTATTTATTTTTATTCTTACATTATTTTATTTTAGTATAAATGTCATCAGTTATCACTATTACATACTGCCTAACAATGTTGTGGCAGATTGTAATTTATATCAATAAATAAACAAAATAAGAATTTTATTCTTATATTGTTTTATTTTTTACGATAGTGGGTTTAAGGAGCACTAAATTTATTCCTAAAGATACGCTTGCAGTTAAATGGTTTTCTATAATTTATGTGGGTGATTATGTTATTCACGTGAATAATACTTTAAAAAATAGGGAAAATATGGTTACTATTTTTATTGTGAATATCGGCTGTATTTGCTGATCACATGCCTGACCGAATAGTTGACTGTATAGCCATTACTGACTGTCTTGGCATTGCATACCTTAAGATATTGGAAGCGTTATTACTTGGAATTCTGTTAGCCGAACTTATAATAATTGCAAATGGCTTTCCATTATAAACCTTTTCTACTGATTAAGTTTGTGAAGAACCTTATTGGGATGTCTCCATATCAGTAATAACTAATAAAGTATAATCATATATGATCCATAATTATAATTATAATATACGTATTTATCATATTAAAAAAAAAAAGTTGCTAGTTATTAAACACAAGATTATTAATCTATTTTGTATCATCACCGGGATTTTAAAATAATTGATTACTTTTATCTATATATAATAAGTAAATAATTTTTCTTTGATCTTAAATCATGGGTTCATTTACACAAAATAATATCCAATATTCTATATTAATCCCAGACAACATGGATGAAAATATTCAAAGAATTTTTTTGTTGTTAAATCATATTCCAAAATATAAATTACATAAATAAAATCAAACTCAAAATCTTCTTATTAAGCCTACATTAATAGTTATTTTTTTAAGATTCCTCTTATCTAGTACAATTTGATTGTGACTTTTTTTTCTTCTAAGCCCCATGGGTGCGTGGGGATGAAGCCATGATTAAAAAGGGGGTTAAAGGTAGCCTCTTTTTCTGCATTCTGGTAATGCATTTTAGGGGGCTGGGGAAATTTAATTATTTGGCAAGGGGTAGTCTGTATTTTGTTTCTGTCTGCTAAGTTTACCTGCCCATATGACATATGAATAACTTAATTTTAAGGGATGAGAGCAACTTTAGTTTAGTACCCAAATTTTTTTTTCACAGATAATTATTGTATTTCAGCAGAGATTAGGGATCGTGTACTGACTGACTATAGTATGACACTTCTAGTACTCGTATGATCGTTAGAAATTAATTCATAGGAAATTATGAAACTGATTTGTGAATTTTATACATAAAGTGCAAGGTCTTCTTCCGGTTATATAACTATCCTGTCTGATCCTCTTCTTCTTTAACCTACTTCTGTATCCTTTGCTAACTTCTTGACTTCACCAAGAATGATTCCTTTATTCCTTGGCAGATCCGATATGAGATCCTCCCACTTATTCCAGGATCGTACACGTATACGTTTTCTCTGGGTTTTTCTTAACCTTCCAAATAATTTTTGGGAGTCTATTGATCGGCATTCTTTGCATATGGCCGAACTACCTCAATTATTTTTCTTTGTATATTTTTTATAAACTGCTTCAGCCCTGTTTCTTCTAATCCATATATTCCTAATTTAGTTGAAACTATTTTTACCGAGACCTTTTCTCAAAAATTTCATTTCTGTGGCTTGTATATGACTTCGAATTTTTATAATCGATACTAAGCCAACTTTCAGCTGGATAGGTCAGTGTACGTATGAAGATTTATTTATACACAGCCATCTTTGTTTCCAACTGCAATCGCCTTTTGCCGCTTATTACGTTCATTAATTTATTTTAATTTTGACTCTAATATTTTGGTACACATCAACCTTTTCCAGATTCAATATTCTGATTCAATCTCTACAAATCACATAATCTCATTCCTTTCCGTTTTAAACACAACCTTGTTCCTAGATTTTGTTGGGTTAATGGTCATTTCTTTTTGGCTCAGAGCTTCTTGTGCTTCTTGAAGGATCTCCTGTTTTCTACAGTAATGAGAATATCATCGGCAAATACTAAATTATGGATATATACGGCAATTTCCTACTTTCAGTTCCTCCTTAGTTCAGCTTCCCTTATTGTTCTGCTTATAAATATTACAAATAATGAAACGCTTAAGATGTCCCCTTGTTCTACACCCGTTTCTATTTCGAATCTTTTTTCTTTATTGCCGTTGAGCCTAACTAGTCTGTGTATTAAGGACTGATCTGTCCGAATTTTTAGTTCTTATTACTTTTATTTTTTTAGAGACTTTCCGATATCACTGTGGATCTCTTTAGATGGATTTTTCTTTTAAATGTTATGATTCTACTTATAAAATATAAATGCGTAATAATATAGTGTAAATTTAAATGCATCGCTGATAATGTATTTACATATTTAATAGAATATATCATTAATTTTTTACATATTAATTAATGTTTAACATCTAACAAATTAATGTTGTTTTTTTTTCATATTTAGCTATACAAGTTTTACTGGCAAATTATATTTTAAAATGTTTGTTTTTTTTTTGACAATTCTTGTCTAATTATATATCATTAATAAACGATTATATGATTTTATTTGTTTAAAGAATATAACTATCTTGACATACTCCCCACCTATAGACTGTCCATTATCCTTGCTATTGTGCAGCCCCTCAGTGAAAGACAATGGTACATGCTGAAACAATAAAGCTAATGGGGAGTACTTTTTATTTTGTCTGGACCGGTCTTCAGTTCGGTCTGGGGCTGCAGTCATCGTGCGTCCGGTCAGCAAGCTGCTTCATGTGCTACAAGGTTTCAACTTGTGTACTCTGTTATTTCGTTTATACGAGAAAGTTTAGTGTATTGTGTATAGTTTTAGTGCTATATAGATAGAAAAAGTTCTTTAAAATATTATGAATTATATTTTTATTTTATTCTTGACTAATATATATTACTCTATAATAGTGTTTATTGCCTCTATGTATTTAAACATTTATTATTAAAACATATACTAGCGTAAATATCTTATTTTATTTATTTTTTTTCTCCATTACTAGTTAATAAATTAACAATTAAAAACTTTTTTAAACCACAGTGAACGTCCTGACCATATATAACGTCCTATATATAATGAAACTAGAGTGCTGAAATTCTGCATAGGCGTTTCTTGTAAAATCATTTTATTTATATATTTCCTTTCTTGTTAGATTAACCCTCTTCTTGGCAATCAGGCAAGTTTTCGGAAATGAATTAGACATAACTTCATTCCTATAGATATTATAAAAAATTTCTGAATGAAATTCATCATATCTTGTTTCACATAAGTCGATTTTATGATATTTAACAAGAAAAATAATACTTTTTTTTTCAAAAATAAGACGAAAATTATTATTATAAGGAAGCAGTCAATTTATCATCTTATTTTTTAAGCTCAGTAGATATCTATATACTAATTATATATTTATATTATTTAAATGTAAATCTCTATTAACATTAACGTAATATTTTTCACATTCAATTCAGAGTTGTTTTGTTAAAATAGTGATGCCACTTGTTAGAAAAGGATTCAAAAAATAATTGAAAAATATTAGTATTATGCTAAAAAATAAACATGATTTTTAAGATATGTAAGGTCCGAGTCCAAAAAACTATATGTTAAAGTAATAAAAATATACAATATTAAACAAATTTCTTAATGAACTTGAAAAAATGTATGACAAATATTTCAAAATTCCATGAAACAACTATAAATATTATTATTTTTTTAAATTTCCCTGAAAAACTATTAAATCTACTTTTTTATCCAACTGAACAATTTTTAGTTTATAAAATTCTGTTAACAATAATATGAAAATAAATCCGCTACATTATGCGTACATATTTAGCAGATGCTAAGATGCTTATGAGCCCTTACAAAATGCCTTCTCGCTAATAGGACCAGTATTAAATGTAATTAAAAAAAAAAAAAAAAAATTATAATATGCCTCTAATTTTTTTCACATATGAAGGTGCGAGTGCGCTCTGGCGGTGAGGAAAGTGTACTATAAAACTGTCCACGTGACTATCGATTGGTTTTTGGTTCCCGCCGCTTTTACCCCCGCAAATGCATCTATTCAACAATGGAGGATTGGAAGAATGTTGAATTCCATAGTTATATGATGTTTTTAAAAATGACAAATTTGTAAAATGACAACATATATTTAATTATTTTTGTAGCTTACCATACGAATCCCACAAAAGATAATTATCTTGTTAGTTTTAACTACCCGTACTTAATTTAAAAATAAAACTCAGAAAAAAAATAGAAATTTTAAAAATAGGTATATAGTATTTATAGCTCTTTTATATAAAATACTATGAAGTAAATGGGACCATTGTGTTGGGATTTGGGTTCAGATGGAATTCAGTTGAGAGAAATATTTAGCCCAGAATAGATCGTGTTATCAACAATGAACCTCTGGATCCACCTTTATTAATTTATTTATTCTAAATATTGATAAATATTGTAAATATAATTTATTAAAAGATGTAATCTACAATCAGAACTAACTAACGTCTATTATTATCAAAATGGTTCTTTGACAAGCGTTTCCATCAAATTCATTCCATCGAATCTCTAATATAACATAATATAATATCGCCATGTTTCATAATTTGACTACTGCCATCATTCCTCTATAATCAAGGTAGCTATTAGTAAATGACCACACTAATTTTTTTTAATTTTTAACATCAGAATTTTTTGCACTTCCTATGTTTTTTGAAGGGGTGCAGTAAACCCTAAACTTTTTGCTAATTGTTATAGCATAATTAAAAAATAAAATGATTACCCTTTTTTCAGAACAACTAAAATCCAGAGACTTTATTTGAAAATTACACTATTTACTTATGTGCTTTATTTATTATTATGTACTATATTGTAGTGCTTAATAACTGTAATGTAGTTCAGTCATAATTTTCAATTAGAGATGAATATATTCACGAAATATAACATAAATTATTCGCCAATAAAACTGTTAAAAATTATAGACAGAAACTGACCGTAGCAATCTGTACAGGATATGATGTAATATTATTAAAAAACCAGTTGTTTCAATTTAACCGCTAAATAATTATTACGTAAACTGAATAACTTAATTTTTTTTTACATAGATTGCCAAAACTTTAAAACGTATTAAATACTATTGATTGTTTATTGACATCTAAAGTTTTATTGAAGCAATGATACAACTTTTGATAAAAGTTGTTTTTTAATACATATGGGTTTACATTTTATATTTAAGGGCTTAGATTTATATTTATATTTTATATTGAAGTTTCTATTACTGATTATACTGGTTTAACTTGACGATAGCCATTTTTAAATAACTAAACAGTTGTATTGCTACAAAGTCTTCAGTTCAAAAACTAGAAGTTTTGGACTAATGGGTAATATTAACCCATGCATTAAATAATAAAAATACGATTAACATATTTAGGTAGCTTATTAATGCATTATACAGTGATAATAGACATGATATAGATGTGACATGTCGTTTGCTATGGTGTATAATATGAATTATGATAATAAAAAGGATAATAATAAAATGAATTTGTTTAGAAAATAGTAATAATAAAATATATAGAATGTATGGGGAGCAGGTGGCTCACTGATAAGGCACTGCTACTAATACCAAAGACCTGGGTTCGAATCCAGCTGTGGCAGATAATTGTTTTCTGTTTCGCTATAGTCGTGTGTCAGCCCTGTGGGTTCAGGAGACCTCCAGGCCCTCCCAGCCACATGAAGTGGGTACTCCTGATTCTGACCAAATCACCCCTTGTACTATTGGTCTAGTACTTCCTTACTAACTACTGCATTCCTGACCCTTCATGGATTGTAGCTGTACGGATTTGATTTTTTAATGTAATTTATAGTTTTTAATTTCAAGTACATTCTTCAAATATTTCCTATTCAAACTCAAAGAATTTCGAAGTTTCGATCTGGAATTACCATTTTCAAAAATATATACCACAATAAATATTATAATTTCATATTGATTTTCACTTTTACTTCTTCGAATTATATTCTATCAATATTAACCAACACTTTTTCATATATTTTATTAAAATTTATATTTATATCATTCTGTAAATATATTTGAAAACACACCAAATTTTCTTTTTTAGGAATAAGTTACTTTTCTGTAATCATCATAACTCCTAATTTTCAATAGTCCATTTTCTTATTTTTTCCTTATACTTTATGACTAAATATGAATTATTTGTGCAAAATTCCATACAATGAATTAACTATTACATTTTCAATTTAGCTTCTTTGTAGAAATTTTAATTAAATAACAAAATTTAAATGGCAAAACGTAAGTATTTGTAATAGTTCAGCATCATAGACCTATCTTAATTCTAATTTAAAAACTGTTCTTAGCATTTTTCTATATACTTCTATCTTCAACTTTTTCTGTTTTTGATTTTACTAGCATCTATTCTTTCTGGTGCATTTTGTGATTTTGACTTCATTTTCATATATGTATCTCGTTCTTCTTACTTTTTCCTTCTCTTCAATTGTAAATACTACCTTTAAAAAGTAATATGTAGAAATGAGTTCTTTGTATGAATTACAGGCAGATCCCCATTTAATTTTGCAGGATAACAAACAGACTGTAAATTAAGTTTTTGATTTTCGGACTCACTCAAACCATAACCATAAAATTTTACTTTAATTTTTAAAATTTTTAAGTTCCCATTTTTCAATAGTTATACGTTTCAATTCGGAAATTAAGGCAATAAGGATTAATACAAATTACGGGATTCGTATTCGGGGGAAATTCGTACTAAGGAAATAAAGTCTAATAAAAATTTTGGAAATTAAGGTAATAATGACTCCGAAGTGGTTGATGCCTTAAAATAATAGTTTAATAAAAAGTAATTTTATGTTTTTAAACTAAATTTTCTGTTGTAATTGTACAGGTTTATCGTAAAAGCTACTAGTAACTTATAAGTACAATGGATTGTGGTAATTAATATTTCATTCAAGGCTATCTAATCTTCGAATAAGTATATGTCTATGATTGTAGACATAATTTAGTTAAATTACAGTTTAACGATATATCCTTAGCCTAAACTCCAAAAATGGCTAACAAATCATTTCAAATTATGATAGACGTATTATAATCCGGTTGGCCTTAATCTCAAAAATAAAACACCTCACCATTTAGTCTATAATAGGCTGAATAAATTAACAAAAGGAACAATCCGATACAGAGCCGTATATCTTATCACAATTGACAATCATTTAATTAAAATAATTAGCTGACATCAGAATAAGGCCCATTTTTCATGCGGGCATTCGACCCTCAGTGGTTAATAGGCATGATCTATGACTATCACTATCCAAGGATAGTGAATTTATTGTACTATTGTGTAGCTGTTTATTATAACTTACCTATAAAAATATTTAACTTATATTTTTAATAATAATGTGAATCGCTACAACCCACGAAGGGTCAGTAGTTCAGTACTTTGTAGGAAAGTACTTTTATTAGAACAACGGATATACAAGGAGGTGTTTTTTTTTTCAAGAACACGCTCAACCACCATATTTTTCCTATAATTTTAATTAACTTTATGAGGCTGGGTGGATCCTAGCAGAGCTTCCAGAACCCACAGAGTTGATTCACGGATACAATAACAGATTTAATAATTATGTACCTCTACAAGCTAGATACGAACCAAAGTTATTATATTATATTTTTATTTAATATCAGATCGGCCTAGTGGGTGTAAGACCCACATATAAATATAATATACTTATCATAGGCCACATATAATGATATACTAATATAAGTTATAGGTTTTTCTTCTTTTTTTATAACAATTGATTATCGGGGGTAGGGGGTATAATCTCGTAAAAGACATCCCTAACTATATACAGCGTTATAAATAAAAAAAATTAATATCAAATAAATAGATCAAAATTATAATTCTTAAGAATAGAGAAAAAGAAAAGATAATAACAAAAACTATGACACTTATAGATTTAATAAAATAAATAATTGCCTTCTAATTGAGCGAAAAAAAAAAAACAAGTTATTTTGAGAAAAAGACAAAGAATTTATTTATTTTTTATTTTGTCAATAATAGAATTGATAAACACATAATTTATAGCCTGGGCTTCAGTCTTCGAGATGGATTTCCCAGTTATATATCACTGCTCCTTTAACTGTCGATTACTGGGAGTGGAATTTTATGAACCGTTTTTTGATGTTGTCTTCTATTGATTTCATTTGTAATTTCCGATGCAATTAAACCAAGGTTCTTTGAGTTATTAGCACAGCGCCTTACCTCTGTAGAAATTTTCCATTCTACTACTTTTTCATTTTTAGTAAAATATAATCATTGATACTAATAAGGAAGTTTGAAATAAGCCATATTAGGGTTATAAATAATTATCTTTCAAAAGTTAAAAGCAATTTTAAGGGGAAAAAAAAGAAAAGAGAATAAGAACACCTTAATTAATGCTCGCTGATAATTTTACTTTCACCTTGTTTATTAATTTTATTTAAGTAATTAATCAACACTTTTTTTGTTCTTCTTATTTTTTAATTTAAGAAATATTTTTCTGTTGCTTATATCACGTAAAATCGAACTAGTACAAAAAGTAATTTCAAATTCAATTTAAAATTTTTCTACAGAAAGATAAAGTAAATTATGACAAAATAAGAAAAAAAAAATCAAGTCAAATAACATCTTTAACGCTTTCATTCGTATTTAAATTTTTTACAATCAGCATGGGGAATTGGAAACTCAGCTTGTCTCACACTTGTGAAGGAAAAAGGGGACTCCGGAAGATCCCAGCGCTTCCCTCTCAACCCCTTCACGGGTGTGGAGAGAGAATGAGGACGCCAGCCGCAAATGCTCACGGAAAAATAAGTAAGAAAATGAATTAAATAAGGATACTCTTTACTATAAAATTAAAAGATATGCTTGAATTTTAGATGACTAGTAACCAGAAGATAAAATGTAGTTTGTTTTTATGGAGAGGGTTTATAATATATGTAAGATATATAATTAACAACCGAAAGTTTGAATCTTACCTAACAGGTGATACGACTGTTCTCGTTGTGTATAAATTCATTTAAAATAACAAGATAAATTTAAGAGTTTTGTTTAAATACTTTTATTTTTTAATTACCTCCTATTATTTTTTGTCTCGAAAAATGATCTAGTACCAAAAGTACTTTTTTTTTTTTTTTTCATAACTAGTATTTTTGTTGTAGTGGGCGTTCTTCGAATTTTATAATGTGCTGAGGCACACGTTAGTTTTGAAATTTAAAGTAAACCTAAAAAAAAACAAAAAAAAAAAAACATTACATGTCTACATTATTGCCAAGTACTGTTTAATTGAACAAAAAGAAGAAAAAAAATAAACATAAAGAATTAAAAAAAATTAAATCTGTGCTACAACAGATGAAGGGTTCAGTATTTTGTAAGGAAGTATTGTTATTAGACCAACGGTTGTGCAAGAAGTTGATTTGATCATACTCGACCGCCAGACTTTTACCCAATTTAGGTGTGCCTACTTTATGAGGTTGGGTAGAATTAAGAGGGCTCCCGAACTCACATGGCTGATTCATGGCTACAGTGAAATAGATAATAATCATCTGCCACAGGTTGATTCGAACCTGGAGTTAGTAGCACAGTAACTTACTCACATATAGAAATTATTTATAAAAATAAAGAAAACTCTGTATTTTTCAGAATTTATTTTTCTCAATTAAGAATGATTTACTATATTTTCGTTATTTACCACGCGATAGCACCATCGTATCATAACTGGATAAGACATCTTTTTAGGGAGCTCAAACTTTCGGAGCGAAGATGATGTTATCGATTTACTAAAAACGACATTTCCCCCTATAAATAGCTTCAATTGCCAAAAAAACGGTGGGTTACTGAGGCCGGAAAACCCCCACCTCGGCAAAGGACTAGTAAAAAGGAAGAGGCGACAAGAAAGCCTATAATGGAAATAATAATCGGCAACAATATTTCACCCTTTTCTCCCCCCGGGATGTCGCCCTCTGGGAGGCCGCAAAAAGCTAAACCCCCTTCAGATATATCCAGGCTTCTTGTCGTCCTCTCTTCGAGCAGTTCTTTCCTTCGTCGTTGAAGAAAGAGCATAAATTAATTTAGAGCAGTTCTTGTTCGGGATAAGCCTCCGCGGTCCTCGTTCCATAATTTCGCTTTCTTCAGGTCACATTATTTTATCGGAGTCCCAGAAATTTTCTCATTTATGACCATCATTTATAGGTTTTTTTACTTATTTTTCTTATCTCCTGAACTGACATTAAGAATTTGTCATAATAATATTTAACCAGCCTCAGCTACTTGAAAGAAAATAGTCTCAAAATAATAATAATATGAAACTGCCTTTAGGGTACCCCTTATTTAGTAATTTATTTACAACTCATTTTCGTGTAATGTATTTTTAATTGCAAGCACATTTAATTATTGTACCTTAGTTAGAGTTTTAGTTCTAAGTAAATGGACTTAAAAAAATAATTATAAGGAAGTCATTATGTTTCATTTACGACTTATGATTAATTCTACATATGATTTTGTTGCAAGTTTTAAAATTAAAAATTTGCCAACCTTACATTTTATTTATTTAGATAGATAAATATCTTGCTGGATACTTATTTTCTACTGCTTTTTGGATAAAAATTTTATAATTTTAATTTTTTGATTCACATAAATTGTAGTTAATCTATTGAAAGATCGTAGATTGACCGTGTGTAACATATAAAGGGATTAAAAAAAAATTAAATAGTAATTAATCTATTTGATATTAGCTAACGTTTTGCGCCACGCTGAAGGGCTTTATCAGTGTTAAAAAAGATCCATACATCTAAAATAATGTCACAAAGTTTATTCTCTTACTACGTTACATTATTTTGGTTGTTCTTTTTAGCCCTACAACGGGGGCTCGCGATACGTTGGCTCTCAATAAATAGTTTAATTATTATTATTTTTTTTTTTTACCGCATTAGGACCATCTTCCTTTTAAACAAAATATTTGTATGATATTTTAAAGATGTAAATTTAGATTGATATTGAAAAAAAAATTATTTTGCATTATAATGTTTTTTTAAATGTTTTGTAACCAGTAACTGGCTCAAATTACATAAATAAAATATGCTATTCATAAACAGTAAATATGTTTATCAGTTCTTTTCTTTTAAATGCTTATATGTTTGAATTACATTATACTTTTATATAGTTACTTTATTATTCAGTTTTAACTTCATTGCAATGCTCTTTGATAATTCGCCATGTTTTTTGTAAATCTATTTGCCATATATAGCAAGAAATATCGTTAATTCGTTTGTAATTCTAATTTCTGGTGTCGCCAAACGACGTCATGTTAGAAATCAGGAGTTAATGAGAAAACGCAAAATTTGTATGATAGGAAACTTAAATATTTAGACCCACAACATCCCATAGTATCAGAACAACCAAAGTACACAGGAGATATTCTATCAGCAACAAGTATAAAGGCAAAAACCATGAACTTTATATAAAAAACATAGCATCCTAGGTTCGTCCTTACAAAACTGAACAGAATTCCAGGAGAAACTTTCCAAATGTTTCAATGGTAAATTTAAAAATATGAATAACAATTTCAATGAAATGTTTCTTTAGTAAGGGATTTAAAAACCATTAAAAGCACAGTCACAAAAAATTAATTATATGCAAAATACTGCATAAACTTAGCATTTCCAGAACTATAAGCCTTGTTATCCCTGGTTGATATTTAAAAATACACTCGGATCCAAAATACACATTTTTGCTTATACTGATACGATTTAGATGATTTTGTATTATAGAGAATTTAAAATGAGTTACTTTAATCTTCCTAGAGGTGTAATATGTTTGAGATTGAAAAACTAATTATTTTAATTGATTGGAGAAGATGGTCGGGGGGTGCGGTCAGCAAAAACGACATAAATAAACAAAAAAATATTTATTTATGCCGACGTTTCGACCTGAGTTTCCTGCAAGATTCCCTGCTGGAAACCCTGATGAAGACCTAAAACTCAGGTCGAAACGTCGGCAAAAATAAATAATTTTTGGTTTATGTTGTTTTCGCTGACCGCACCTCCGACCATTTTCTCCAATCAGTAATCTACGGTAAACTATCTACACCTCATTAACTAATTTTTTTGTTTAGGCATCAGAACTATTTTTTTTTTATTTACCACTAAGCGTTGAACTTTTTTCTTATGTTTCTTTCTTATTTTTTTTCTATGACACCCTCCCTGTTCTTTTCTGACATTCGAGAGGGTTATCTACAAGACAGTACCCTATTTTAACCATAGTGGAGAGTCAAGTTTTCATTTCGTGGGACCACCACAGAAATTAAAGTCAACCACCTACGTTTCAACACGGCTATGAACGATACTACATTTTTTCGAAGCATTATTGTACATTTGCATCATAAGGGGGGTACCATTAATAGTCTCAACTTCTTAGGTATTGTTATTTTTTTAAAACAGTCTTCAATAAGTCAGTGTGTGCATTTAACATACAGATACAGCCCACTTATATTATAGATATTACAATAAATAGTGATAATAATTATTTTTATCCACTAACTATTCGAATATCTGTCAGTTAATATCTAATCACCAATGACTCTGAAATTTTTTTTTTACTCAACCTCAGTTATAAATCATCTTCTTTTACAATATCCTCTTGATTTCAACAAGTGTACACTCTTATATTGAAATAAATCCGGGCAGGATAATGCCCAACAGGTGCCCAGAGGGTCGTAAAAAATTACCCTGACAGGGAACAAGGGTAGATTAAGGGGGTAAAAACCTGGTAAAAATCTCTAACCACTGGCCACTTAGGGCAATTTACACCCTTGTTACTGCCCGCTTGCCGGGAAACTGCCATAACAACCCTTACCCTCCAAGTATGGAAATCAGAGAACACTGAAAATGGGATTTTTGTATGTTTATGTATACATCTACCTACAGTGGATAAAGTAATGAAAAAATATGTTTAATAATCTCTCAGTTTAATGATATTTATACAACACTACTATTGCATGTATCATTATTCTATTATAAGAGAAGACAATTAGAGAACTGAAAAACTATGTCTACATATAATTTTAGATTATATTTCATAGAATGTGCCTATAAATATTTGTCTAGTCCCTTCTTCTGAAACTGGTTATAGTTGAACTAAAGTTGCTTGAAATTATTGCCATATTATTTTCTTCTTGTATAGTATCCATATGCAAAAGGAGTTTATTTAGAAATTTTACATACTTTATGCAAAACCGCATATTTATGTAAAGTAGAGTTGACATGTTATTACTTCAATATTAAGAATATTAGGAAATATATATGAACAAATAAAATGTTCTTATAACAAGAATTACCCTAAAAAAACTACTATATGTACTAAATAAAGAAATAATTCTCAACTATAAGCGAGGAGAAAAATAAATATACAAAAGTATTATATGTGTACTTACGGAATTATTGCACTATTTATTCGCCCCACTTTCAGGGCTTCCGTGCTAAAGGAGTCTTATTATAAATAAGACTATAAGATAATTTATAAGGATAAATTATACATAATT
>NW_027116778.1:6102-53883 GCF_000696795.3 Halyomorpha halys | reverse complement strand
ATTCAAGAAACCTGTTTGGAGTTCGGCTTTGGATGACATTGCACTTCACCGATTAAACTACTATAAGCTGAGGAGGTCTGGGTCCATCAATGAATGTCCCGATTGACTGAGGCATTACTGAAGTTGCCTGAATAACCGAAAAATAGACTAGTTTCTATTTTGCAATATGTGAAATCTCGATATGGAATTTTTTTATTGATAACCTATTCATTAAAATTAAATACTTTATTTATTTATTTACATCCGTACAAAATAATAAATACAATAAGTAAATATGTAAAATGTTGTATTTACATTTGAAAATCTTGGGAAGGAACCACCCATTGGTGGTACTTCTACCATTAATTTAAATTAGAAGGTCACATGACCATCTTCTTTTCAGACGCCTCGGAGGATTATCAGGAATTGTTAAAGATGAGAGATTAATAACTGCTGGGTTAGGAATTTGAAATGAAAAGACGCATATCTGTTTTGGGCCAAATCTGCAATGAATCTGATTGAGGTCTTTGTGAATGAGTTTGTTTGTTACGTAATAAGGAGCATCAAGGATTTTGGATTGTAAGGATTGGATGCGGAAGGAATTTGATGGTTTCCAAATTGGTCTAATTATCAAAGTGTATAATAATTTTTTGTAGTGAATAGGGAATTTAGAGCGTTTGTCAAGTAGGTGTGGTAGCTATCGAAATCTATTAGCCAGTTTCTTGTCGTTTCAGTCTTGTATGTGGATTCCAAGTAAGTCTCTTGTCAATATGGAGTCCAAAGTATCGAATCTGTTCAACAGGCGTTAGTGGAGTATTAAATACTAATTTATATTTTACTTTTGTATGTAGTTTACTTGATTCCTTATTTTATGTTTCTGAAAATTCGGTCCAGCTAGAAACATTAATAATATCTTCAGTTTTCTGTGAAAAAGATGAATTTTGTTTTTGTTTTTTCATATTTTCATATCAGGTGTATTTTTATACTTGGTAATTTTGTACGAAGTCCTATCTTTTTATTCGTTAATTTCTTACATTTTTCCCGTCAACTTTTGGGAGCTCTTCAGGATGAACACTCTGAAATAATATCAAATTTTTATAAAATAAATAATAAATTTTAATACATAATTGCTTATTTTTATGATTATAATTGTTGCCATTGTTATTCTTATCTACAATTCTATACTTCGTTTTTTTATTCCCTTTATCTAGTAATGTATTCATGATTAGAAAATAATTAACAATATGGATACATAAATGGTGTTAAAAAAAAATGTATAGCCTAAGTATTATAAGAATATAAAGGCTGTATGAGTAAACGTAATATTAAAATTAAGAAAGATAAAATACCAAAAAAAATACATATGAAAATCTTACAAGCAAATTATGTACAAAATGAAAATTATTTAAAATTAAAGATATGAAAAAACTGAGGGGGAAAACATAAATGTAAGTAATTAAAGATGTAAGGAAACTAATAGAACGAAAGAAATAATAATAAAAACATATAAGCCAAAAAAAATTAGTAAACATGACAATAATCAGATATGCTGAACATAACTTAATAAAGTGGGTAAGTAAAAAACTATTAGAAAAGAGTCAAGAAGGAGGAAAATTGAAAAAAATAAATAAAATGTGCAGAACATACAGACTTTGTGAAGGTCTCAAGTGCACGAGCACATTTAATTGTGTATTTTCGTATATATCTTTTAATTAGGTATTTTTTTACTGGAATAGTCACTGATACCAATTAGTTTAACGAATGAAACACAACCAAGAATGTTTCAAGGTAGGTTTTTTTTATCATAAAATAATTTTCCTGACTGATAGATGATGTACAAAATATACCCCTGAGAAAATTGTTGGGATTCAACCATTATGTACCGTATAACAAGGGCGATATGTGGTTTTCGTGACCTGACGATTGTTGAATGGTGAAATTTTAGCTGGCTTGTTATTTACTTTTCATTGAGAAGCACAAGGCGTTGTCTTTACCGACAAAATAACCTAATAATCATTATTTTTTCTTATTATTTATAAAAAAAAAAATCTATACTACTAGAACTCATGATGAAGGGTCAACCTGACTTATTACAAGTATTAAGTAACTTGTAAGGAAGTACTAATTTATGAACAATAATTGTGCAAGTCCGTGATTTATTCAAAGAACACGCCTAACCACCAATTAAGGGTACCCACTTTATAGAGGCTTATATAGTTCCCAAAAGCCACGGCTACAATAACAAAATATATAATTATCTGCCACAGTCGAATTCGAACTCGGGTCCTGGGAGATAGTAGCATAGCGCCTTACTCACTAAATCAACCTGCTCTTTTATCAACTTATACTACTTACCGTAGTATACAATAAAAAAAAAACTTGATGTATACGTTTCTCTTTATCTCAAATAGTTTTTCCTGTTTTGATTATCTTTTCTTTTCTTTCTCTCTCTCTTCGTAATTAAGTACTATTGAAACAATGGTGTATTTTATTCCTGTTCGAATATAAATTTTCGGACAATAGCCCATGACAATGACGATATCCCGAAATATTAAATTTCCAACGAGGATGGGGCAGTGCATGGAAGCTACAGTGCACTTAATCCGATTACAGGGACCCCACTGCTTGGAGCTGATGCATTGTTTCGATTTAGACTAGCAGATATTGCTCCCATCGCTCACTGCGGATGCTCCGGCTCTGTTTAAATTCAAACAGGATCTGTTCATCCAGATCACCATCGCCATCTATACTGGATCATATTAAAATTTCAACCATTCCAATTTCAGATATTTTGGTGTCATAAGTAACATCTCAAAAATCGAGCACTTTATACCGATAGGTTCTGTAAGAAAATTTAATCTTAAAACAGTCTACACATTTGATTACATTTTTTTTTTTAATTTTGTTAAATATATCTCTAGAATTAATGGTAATTTTAAAAAGGTGAGTAAATAAATTTGTGAGTGAACATTCATCTCTCACTATGGATACAATTAAAAGCGAATAGAAAAAAAAAAGGTGGGTTGTGCGCATCACAGGCTTTCATTTCATTACACCTGGACCAAAGTATTTTATAGATAGTAGTATTATTTTACTGTTGCTATAAAATCCCCTTTTCTGAGTTTCTTGTGACTGGTGTAACGAATATAAATTGTGTGTCGGAAAATTATACGACAGTTTAACGAAGTTTTTTTTTTTTGGTTGGCTCTAAAGACCTTGTAAATCTTTGGCCGCCCGAGCGTCTTCTCCACGCCTGACTATCCTTAGGTGTCCTGGTGGATTGCTTCGAGCCACATGTCCTGCCCATCTTACCTTGGTTTAACGAATCGAATGCCTCAGTTTTTCCTTTTTTCTTCTTTAGTTATTCATAAAATTGTTTATTATTTTGTATTTATCCATTGTTTATTATTGCTAGCAATGAAAACTGTTCATGTTTTTAAAATATACAAAAGGTACTTTAGGGGAAGATTTATTAAAAAGTCATTTAAGCCCTTTCAGACTACTTGAATGACGTTAAGACCTAGCTGATATTAAAGGCAATTTAATTCTACATTGATATGCCTAATTTAATCAAAATCATATAATTAGAGTTGTTAATAAGAAAATCAAAAAATGTAAAATATCGAATACACAAAGTGGCACGATTTTAGCGAAAATGATTTTTTATTTTTAAGCTAGGCTGCTCACAACAGACACTCTGAGCATTTTGCGAGGTTAGGTGTTATGGACTTACTGGAACTCTAAACATATACTCCCATCGAAATCTCGAATTAGAAATTTTCCACATTAGAAAAATCCCTTACTACAAATTCCATATATAAATAAGTAAAAGTGAAAAGATATCTATTTGTGCTGAATTGTCTTCTTTTGGATAATATGGCTTAATTTTAAACCTTAAATTCTTAGGAAGGATTTGCTTGCTTCTAATCCTTACATTATCTTTTACAATAACCAATGTTTGTTGAACGTGTCATGGAGACACAATTAAAAAAAAAAAATTGATTCCAAACAGGAAGCCATTCTACAACTATTAATTTTTATTTCAAATAGTTTGTATATAATACGATTTAGAAAACTTGAATATGTTTTATTACGATTTATGTAATAAATTAATATACTATGTGATATATACTTAATTAATTAGTACAATTACAATAAGTACGGTAGTTGTAATAGTGGGGAAAACTAAAAAAAAAATAAATACTTTTTAATTACATTTCCTGTTACGTCATCATAATTTGAGTTTCCTCGACTTTCGGAGGAGATGAAAATGGCTTTCATCATGATGAAGCCCCAATAAATAAATTCCTCAAATATGATTAGGATAGATAATCCTTACAGATAATCCAATTGTGAGACGATTTGGTTTTTAAGGATTTTTTTATTCTTTGCACAGTCTGTTCGCAAATCGTCAAACGTTATTAAAATTGTATATACATACATAGATAATTTAGCATAAGCTAATTCGACGGTATTGGTGAGGGCTATGGTCAAAGAGGAAGAAAAATGGTAATCATTATCTATTTTTTTGTAAGCCTTCATTAGTGCTATAAATATAAGGTGTGAGTTTGGGTGGTAAGGAAATTCGTGGAAGGATTGGTATCTGCTTCAGACAAATCGGCGACATATGGCACAATGAGGTTCTGATGGATGATTGTATTTGTGACAAAGTGGATTGTCAGGGTTGGATACGAGCGAAATTCGATGGTTTAATGGAGCCTTAAAGCTCAACTCCGTAAGTTACTATGAATTGGTAACTAATTTAATATACTGTCATAAACCAATTGCTTCTTATTTTGAAAGATGGAAACTAAGACCTACGATTAACTTGGAATCATCATACAAGACTGTGAGAAGAGAAAGAGCAAGAGAAAGAAAAACTGATCAAAACTATAAGTCCACTTACTAGAGAAAAGGTTTAAGGTGCTGATTAATTACAAAAGGTCAATTTAATTTTCCGCAATTAGGCCTACTTCAAGTCCTCTATGCTCCTTACTTTGTCACAAAGAAAATCAGCCATGTTCCATATGTTTTGTCCGAACAAGAATTCGATATTTCAATATTAAACTTGGTAACAACTCAGATCTAATAGTTTCTTTCTTGTTTTCTCTTCCATTTCTTATATTTCACTCTGGCGTCTAAAAAAGAAGATGGCCTCGAGACATTGTAATGTAGAAATATTATTGCTCTGCTTTTAATGGTTATTTTATTCAAATATACTACAATTAATATTTACGTTTAATGTTTTAGTATTAATAACGTTGTAAATTTCATTAAATAAAATACTGACAGAAAATATCTATTTGAAAAAGTTTAGTACCTAAACTACTCAACTTTTTCGAATACATATTTTCTTTTATCATTTTATTTATTAAAATTGACCACGTTATTATTGGGTGATTATAGAAACGACATTTAATTTTTAAAAAAGAAATTATTTTGAAATATCGTTAATTGATTGTGTGTAATATAATATGACCGAAGATGATTCGGGCACGGTCGCAAGAACACAAATAATAATGAAACTATTTATTGAGTCAACGTTTTGCCCCACTTTCCAGGGCTTCATAAGGGCTAAAAAAAATATACAAACAAATAAAATAATGTAACAAAGCAAGAAAATAGATAACATGAAACAAAGGTAAATTAAAATGATTTAAGGTATAAGAAAATTTATATAAAAATTAAAGTAAATTAATTTATTAATCTTCATTTTTTCACTCATACTTCTTTTTACTTTTACTTTTTTAGCCCTAATGAAACCCTTTAAAGTAGCGCGAAACGTTTGCTCATTATAAATAGTTTTATATTATATTATACTTTTTGAGTTCTTTTGACCTTCTATACAAGTTCTCTTTCCTTGTATATAAAAGATTTTAGTAATCTAAATAAGTAAATTTAGATTGGTATCGAAAAAATACATTATGTTACATTATAATTTTTTTCTCTTACTTTTTGTGATCAGTAACTGGTTTAAACTAAACCGTAAATATGTTTATCAGTTTTGTTCTTTTAAACGCTTATATGTTTGAATTAAATTATATTTCTTCATTACTTTTTGTTTTAATTTTTATAAAACTAACTAGTTGAAATTTCGATGTAATCAATACAAATATGATATTAAAAAACTGAGACTCTCCTGTGTTGAACGTGAAAGTTTCAGGTTCTACTATTTGTTGACGATTTTATTACATCAAGATTAGTAAATTGATTAAATAAATATATCATTTACTCAGTTTACTTTAGTGAATATTTTCTGTTGTTTTATTTATTGAGAAAAGTTAGCGTTTGACTTTTCGTCCAATTCAGGCGAATTTGTTTTACCGTGATAAAAGAAATTTCACTTAAGAAATTATTGTATTTAGTAAACTTTCTGTCGGATTATCCACAATTTTTTTTAATAATTTAGTATTAGTCAATTTTAAAATATTTTTAGTAAAATTTCAAATCCCTCTAATTATGGAAAATGTGTTCTCAAATTTCATTAGATTTTTCTAATCATTCGTTAATAAAAAAAAAATTGACTCAACTCATCTATGGAATAAAATAACGGTATAAACGCTGAGTGTCCGGTA
Organism: Halyomorpha halys; assembly: GCF_000696795.3. NCBI lineage: Eukaryota > Metazoa > Arthropoda > Insecta > Hemiptera > Pentatomidae > Halyomorpha > Halyomorpha halys. The sequence goes on along the minus strand of NW_027116778.1, from coordinate 47,329 downwards.
GGTAGCGAAGCCAAGCAGACGTTAGTAGAAGCTTGAGGAACTAATCGATTTCAGGAGTTAGCTGGTCTATGACTCCATCCTCTGTCCATAGAGTGCTCCACTGGTTTATAACGTTGGATCTCTACTTAACTCAGGAATTTACCGGAAAAATAGGAGCTATAATTATTATATGTTACAATAACATAACATTTTATATATGTTTTTACTATATTGAACTTAAATGAAAAATTCTCTACAACAATGTAATGCAATTCAATTTTACAATTTAAAAAAAAATCAATTCTTCAACAATAATTAATTAACGAGTTTTCTGAATTTTTAATACTTGACATGGATTTTTTAATTCCATTTTTAATGCAAAGGATATTTATATAAATTTTATTTTAAATCGAATCTGAACTCATTACCCTCATTAACGCTTTTGTCTGTACAACATATAGCAATTATTCATAAAATGTAAACATTATGTAATATGAATTTCTAAATTGTTACATATCTATTTAAATTTGATTTTTATGAATTACTTTTATTAGAATATTTTGTTTTCTAATCCTTTTACATTCATAAATACATGAAGTTGCGTTAGTTTTATCGATTATAGTATTTTTAAAAAAATATATATTATAAATTTTTTTGAAATTTATTATCGCATATACTATTTTACAATACATTCTGTTAGCTGTTCGTCCATTCACTATATACCAAGGTTTGAGTTATGACTAGTGCTTAATTATTTTAAAAAAATCCTGCATTTTTTACTGTGTGTAAAATTACATAATCATAAACAAAACAATGTTTGTTAAGTGTATTAAAATGACATTGCAAGAAAACCAAACGTTATGAACACACTTATTGTTTTTATATCAGCGTCTACGAATAATAATTTTTTCTTTTTTATGTCAGTAATTATTATTTTTCTTAATTTTTTTTATACTGTACGGGTTTACTGTATTTTATTTTTCATTGGTATTCCGAATATATTGATCATCTGGATCTACACTTAAAAATAAAATCAAAAATTTTCGTTAATGATCAGGAACAGTTCAATTTTTTTTAAGTATCAAATATTTTGAAACGCTTGGTGTTTATCAAATACTAATTTGAAATCCAGTCCCAAGAACGATTTTAATCTCACTGTTCTTTATTATAGAAATAATTTTTTAAACCTATTTTTTAGATATAGTGATCGGCTATTTAGTCAGTGAGTGACTATAGATACATAATATAGTAAAAATGGAATAGGGATAAATTGGGTTTCCTTGAGAACCTGCTCAGATTTTAAAATAAACAAGGATGGATTCGCTTTTAATTTTCTAATATTCTTCATATTTAGATGATGTTAGTTTCGTTTTATAGAGAATTAAATTAATTAATTTCTCAAGAGTGGCTGTAGTGTTCTTGGATACATTGTTTCTGAGTTATTCGAAATCTTATTTTAATTTTTTTGGGGTCAAGAAACAATTTTTTTAATTCGCTTCTGAATCAAACTGAGTTCAAATATTTTGAAACCCTGTTTTATTGCACATATAGGGAATAATGAGAACCAGCATTAATTATTTCAGCTCTGTATTTGTTGTCGACATAAAGTTATTAGATATTTTCATACGTTTAAAACACCAGTTTTCCTTGGAAACCTCCAGAGAATGGTTACAAACTATGCATGGATCCAAAATTAAAATCATTGCTTGTATTTATTCAATTTATATCACTTTTAACATGTACTGTAGATAATTTTACTATCATAGAGCGGTTATAATTTTCCAGGTGATGTATTGTTGTCAAGTTATTTAGTATTCTCACACAATAGTGAAACGATGAACAGCGCGTCGATTTCGACTATAACAGCAGTTAATAGACAGACTGTCTAAACTTCCAATCCATTACAAAAGAGGAATGAACACGACTGTAATAAGGCCAATACTGGACATGGAGTTGAGCTTTGGGGCTCCACTAAACCTTCAAATTCCTCTCTTCTCCAATCCTTACAATCCAAATCCTCAATACTGCTTAGTTTGTTACAAATAAAATCATCCATGAGCACCTTAATGTTCCAGATATCAACCCTTTCATTATAAGCTTCGTAACCACTCAAGCTAACTAGTTTCTAGCCTTGTTTCCTCTTCCATTCCTGAAAATCCTCTGAGGCTTTAGGAAAGTAGATGGCCTCGAGACCTTCTAATGTAGAAATATTACTAAATTGTTACCAATTGGTAGTTTTTCTTCATGCCTGTAACACTCATTTATGATCTTATATCAAATTTACTAAATTATTATTTTATTTATTTTGGTTTAAATATGGTTGTAAATATCATTAAATAAATTTTTAAAACAAAGTTTTTTTTTATTGATATTAGAAATTTTTTATTTGTATAAACCATTTATTTATTTGAATTTTCACAAATCCAAACTCATTGCACATCTGTAACATTAAAAAAATCACCGTTAATAATGTCAGCTACATAGGCATATTTGATTTTAGGATATAGTGACTAATAAATCAGTGAGTGAATAGCTGCAAATACGTACAGCACGGTTTTATTATTTAGATGATATACTTAAAGTTTCGTTAAGTTCGGAGAATAACAACAATATTAAAAAAATAATAAAATAAATATCTTATGTGCCCTTCACATATCGTTCCCTACCACTTTTTATTTATTTTTGTTCATTTTTATGTTTGGAATTAATTTATTTTTTCTTATTCCATTTTGGCTTAGTTACATTCCAACAGATTATATAATGTTAGATTATATTAGGTTTTTTAATATTTTATAACATAACTCACCTCTCCGTGGTGCCAAAAACTCTTTAGTGTCTCGTAACCATTTCTTCGTTTGTTATCATCCGCCAAAGATTCAATTTTTTGAAGGATTTTTCTTTCTTGTAAGTTCAACGGTCTCTTTTCATGGTCCATTGTACAGGAAACTTATATTTTACTTATTCTCAAATAAGTCTAATATATGAAAATCCATTTCCTTGCAGGAAAATAACTTTCAGAAAAACAAAACCTGAGGATAAAGATATATCTTTTATTTAGAAGGGTTTTAAAAAAGAAATGCCCACCGGGCAGTAGATTGTCTCGGTAATCCACAATTGAAACATTCGATTTTTTCCACATTTCTCGCTTTCTCATCATAATTAAATATCTCGACCTTTCAGTCATGGTATTGGGTTGCAGACGTACCATCGAAGAATAAAAAATCGGTTATGAAGTGCAGGGTACTTCAAGTGGCCAACAGGTGTTGAAGCGTCTTTGCCCTTTGTGGCTTAGGTCTCAAGTGGGCGTACACCTCTGCACCTGAACGAATCCTAGATTCTTCTTTTTTTCAAATTAAACAAGAGATTTTCGAAGATTTAGCTGAAATGCTGATGAAGGTTATGATGTACTTCCAGAATTGAAAAAAAAAAAATCATCAAAGGCGACAAGTTTTAGTGAACGAATCATCTAACGCCAATATGTGGCCTTCTGTTATATTTCATAATATTTAATGAATATCAACATTTTTGAATTTTTTGTCTTGTTTTTAATTTCTCATAATTTATCTATACTTGTTATAGAAAATAAAAAGTACTGTTCCAAAAGTTTTAGATCGGGAAATCCTTCTTTTGTATGTGAGCCTTTATTAAGTTAGTGATCGAAAATTAATTGAGTGTTTAGAACGTACTCCTTCCCACGGATTCATTGATTCATTGAAAGGAACTAACTTCGGCATAAGAAAGAACTGATTCATTGTAAAGAGCAGGATCTCGGACTAAACCGTTATGAATAATGGAGGTTGTAGTTTTGTGTATCTCGCAATAAACATAGTATTCTTTATTTTGGGCTTCAGTTTTTCCAAACTGACACCGGCAGATCATTTTGCGAGACTTGGTTGTTCGAGCTCAGAGAAAAAGTCTTTTTCGATATTTTGCCCGATCATAATACTTTCCATTGCTATAAATGTAAAGACACTTCTACGAACTGTTTGGGGAGGTTTGAACGAAAAATGAAATGAAACTTCCCCACGGTGGTAAAAGACATCATGAGAATCCCTAAATAATTTTCATTTTCGTTTTATGGATTGCACACAAGACAAACAGTGCGTATTACATTATGGAATGGCTAGTGTGTACGCTATTTTAATTTTAATTTTTATCTATTACATTCTGCGCCATAGTATCCTTTTATAATACCCCAATTATTCCTGTTGAACAAACCTTCTATCGAAGGACTACTTTGGACAAACGACTGACTTGGAATCCTCACACAATTTTGAAAATACAGGAAACTGCTTGTCGATTCCGTCTAGACAAACTGTCTAAACTTTTAACTAATGACAATGGACTCATTTATCTGAATATAATAAGGCCTATCTGGACTTACCGAGTTGAGCTTTGAATCCCACTCGTATTCAATCCTTACAATCCTTAATGCTCCCTACTTTGTCACAAATCAAGTCATCCATCAGGACCTCAATGTTCCATATATCTATAGATTGGACTGTAACCAGATACCGATGCTGCCATGATAAACTTCCTCACCTCCCAAACACCCTTGTTCTGGCCTGACTTATTCTTCATTACCTGATAATCCTCCTAAGTGACTGATAATTTTGCTCCAGATCTTCTTCTCGAGAAATGTCATTGAATTTTCATCAATGAGTAGATTATCCACGTGTCTGTACCATGCCATTGTATAACTAACATCAAATTTACTTGTAAAGATTATAATAAACTTGTGAGTATTAACAAATAAATTGAAAAAAAAGTTTTCTTTCTTTTTTCTTTTTTGTAATTGTTTCAGAAAGTCATATTTAATTAAGGTACTACTGGCAAACACCTGAGAACCCCAGATATAGTTAGTGCCTTTTCCCAGATATAATATCTCATGATGGAACATGTAATTAATAAGATCCACTTGAAATGTTAAAAAAAAGTTTATGTTGAATATATAATATTAACATTCATATTAATACAAACTTCAATGATCCAATTTTACTCTCAACTTTTTATTTTAAAACTTCCAATGTTTCGACCTCTAGGCCATTTTTAAGGAGACAAATTATAAAAATTGTTTTTACATTATTGCTGTCACTATCACATAATACTACAATTTTTTAACATACCTTAATCATTGAATTGTCATAATTCATTAAGCTAATTGCCCATGTCATATATCTTCAAAAACAAAAATTAATATCATAGTTTCAATCATTTTTTTTAATGGTTATTCACTTTCAAACCACACAATTGCAATACAAAACTATCCTTCAAAAATTGTTTTTCCTTTTCTATTAACCTCATCAACAATACTAACAATAAAACCTCCCTTTGTAGGTTCTCTCTTTGAAAATGGCTTGAGGACCTAAACGTTGGAAGTTTTAAAATAAAAAGTTGAAAAATTAGATCATTGAAGTTTGTGTTAGTAATAATGTAAACCACTCTCAATCAATCAATATATTAAAACAGCAAAATTAACATGTTCCAGCAACTGATGTAACTTTTTATATAAGGGATTTTAGATTACATTTTATGAACAGATTTAGTCTTCATTTTCTTCTGTCTAAATAGAACATTTCGTTTACAGTGCCTCTCTTTGTCGTTGCTTTAATTATAGCAAGCAAAACACTGGAAGCTCGAACTAAAATAGGCTGTTGGAAGAAGAGCCAGAAGTATAATTTCGAGCTCGTACAAAATGTTGTAAATTTAAACTAACTGAAAATGATAATAAAGATAACAAGGTAGTAGGAAGGTAAACATTTATTTGGCCGCTAGTTTTCAAAATAAACGAGCCCATTACAAAACTAAATACACTCTGGGACGGTAAACAACCACTAATTCGTACATATTATTTAATCTCTTGTTAACCGGGTTTAATTATCTGTTGTTCGGGAGATCTCTCTTCGAGCACGATTCTCTAAAGAATTAATTATCCAGGCTCTGGTTTGGATCATGTGTATATTATTTTGCTATTTGGAATTCTTGTTTATATGAATCTCTTTGGGGGATGAAAATTACAATTAGATCACATAGTGGCTCGGATGGAATGAAATAGGATCTCCGTAGATACTTCCAACACATTTTAGATCAAATACACAACCTACCATGAAATGAATTCTCGTTTGTCTGGTCTCTGTAGGTTAGGTTTTTGTCAAGTTAGACTCTCAACCCTTGGCCTTTAGTACACTGCAATTTTAACTTGATATTGTGTTATACCATTTTCTTTTATTCCATTGTATTTTGAATACTTGAAAAGTGCCTTTTAAATATATTTTTGATATCACAGCCCTCGAAGAATGGTGTCGTAATTGGGGGATTAAAATAAATCCTATCACCTATACCTATCCTATACCTTTAGCCTTCGTCGCAAACCTACTGACTAACCTACAGTATCCTTTAATAATGATGCTCTTACCTCTGCCGAATACATCTGCTGCCTAGGACAGCTACTGACAAGACTAACGGTATAGACTAAATTAGACAAAAGACTGATCTACATGACTGTAATAAGGCCTTTCTGGGCATACGGAGTTGAGCTCTGTGGCTCCACTAAACCTTCGAATTCCTCTCGTATCCAATCCTTACAATCCAAAATCCTTTGTAAAATCCTCAACGCTCCATACTTTGTCAATGAAATCATCCATAAAGACTTTAATGTTCCATATTTAACCGATCTAACCCGAACCAGATATCATTCCTTCCATTATAAACTCCCTAACCACCGAAACTCATTAGTTTCTAATCTTATTTCATCTTCCATTCCTGATAATCCTCTAAGGCGTCTGAAAAGAAGATGGCCACGAGACCTACTAATGTAAAAACGTCATTAGAGCTACCAATGGATAGTTTTCCTACACGCCTGTATCACTCCATTATAAACTTACGTCCAATTTACTGGATTTATTATTATGTACAGTTGTAAATTTGAATACAGATTTTAAAATATATATATCATTTCAACTGTGTTAATTCTTCTATAACTTTGCTTCGTTTAGAGGTTTCTTTCGATAGCTCAATTATAAAATTTGTTGCAATCTTCGGACAGTCTAACATGTGGAAAAGTGTTAAGTTGGATATAGAGACACAATATCACCTTTAGTACTCCAAGGTAGTTTTGTCTTATTATGTTTCGATTTCATATCCTTTGGTTTTACTTTATTTTGCCTTTCACTATAACCTAGATTACTTTGCTGTTTTATTTCCATTCCTTGATTATGAAAATTCTGACATTCTTCACAAATGTATGAGGTAAGATTCACTTCGAGCTCGTCATATTTAAGCTATTTTTTCTAGGGAATCAATGTGTTAGTCATACAAGTATGTTACCTAGGCCAGTCCTACGTATTGGGAGAACAATCTCTTCTCTACTTCTGTTGTGGATAGAACTTTCCATAGATTTTTAATATATTTTAATTTATTATTTCCTTCCGCTGTTGTCCAGAGTTAACATTACTTATTTCACTTAACGATAATGCTGCTTCCCTAGGCTGTTCGATTGTTTCATTCCCCTCTGATCTTTACTTATGATAATAAACCACTATTGTAAAATCTAGTTTAGATTTTTTATCAAACATGAATCAGCTTATAATTTTCTTATTGCACTTTTTGTATTAGATGAACTCTGAATTTTATTTTCATTCCAAGTTACTATTTTTAATGTCCAACTACTAAATTGGAGGAAGTATATCCTTCAGGTAAAATCCTTATTTTTTAATCATGTCTTTGAATTATGTTCAAAATTTCAAATTTCTTAGTGTCTTGGTTTCTTTCTGCTTTGTGATGTGAAAAAGAAATGTTGGTTGTAAATCACAACCGTGTGTTAATAACAAAAAAAAAATTAAATTAATTATATAAATTTCATATTTTTTTAGAAAATATAAAATTTTTGCGCCACGTTAAACTTAGTCGGAATATATTCGTTCTCTTGAACACAATTTCAGGGGCTTAGGGGATATCTAATACATATATAAATTTTTTTGCATATGAAATTTCTCCGGTGGCCCATTTTTGTTTTAATAACTTGAAATTTGGTTTGTTTGGTTGCTTTTTATGCAAAATAAATACTATAGAGATACAGGGCGAGGTGGGTGATTTTCTATCCAAATATTTTTTCTCAGTGTTTCAGATATGACATAATAAGGGAATTTAATATAAATTGATTTGGTGTTGGAAAATTGTCTTTAGATGGTGTTAACTTTGCAACGACAATTTTTTTTCTCGTAGTTTTAAGATTCCTCAGATTTAGAGAATAGAAAATTTTTAAGTAAATCGAGTCAGAGTTAAAGAATTGTTTTTTGGAGGATTAATGCTTTTTTCATTAATCTGACCCACTTTTTAGTGGATTTTATGATTTTTTGCACCTTTACAGCCCCTCTGAATTGAGTTAGAGGGTTAGAGACAGAGAAATACATTTTCGGAGTCACTTTACCCATCACCGTGTTTTTTTAGGTTTTTTAAGCAGCACCATGAATCTTTCTTTTTATCTGTTTATAAAAAAAATAAGAGAAAAATTCAACCTTCCTGACGTTGCTCTGTGGCTCATTAATTTTAATTATTATAACAGCCAACGTTTCGGCCAAACTATTTGATGTATCTTTAATGAAAAGTAATCAATGTAGAAATAGGAATTGTCTAATAAAAATTTCTTTTACTTATCTTCATATTTACGTAATATATACTACAAGGACGACTTGGTCAATGGAAATAAATGTATTATGGTAATAAAAAAGTGCTTTGAAAACTAACTAGTCAAAGCACTTTCTTTGTTTCTTAAAAGTACCAACAGATAATCTCATTAACTTAAAGATTCACTCCAAAGCTTACTTTAGAAATAAATGTTGTTTAATCTCTAAAAAATAAAAATTGTTAGATTAATTATTTATTTTATGATTGTTTGAGAGTGGTTTATTTTATTATCAATTTACACAATTTTGATCCTTTTTACTCTAAACCTTTATTCTTTAATAACTTTCCAACGTTTCGGCACTCAGGCCATTCTGAAGAATACAACCTTCAATATTGATGACATTGTTTTTTTTTTTTAAATCTCAAATTTGCAGACCAATTGCCCTTGTCACATATTACTTTTTTTTTTTCCTGTTCTGTTTTAAGTGATAAATATAAGTGAAACAGGAGAAGTTGTTTGTAAAAAAGGATTTTTAAATGTAGGGTATAAAAAAAAGTTGACAAGGGCAATTAGCCTGCAAATTTGAGATTTTAAAAAAAACAATGTCATCATTATTGAAATTGTATCCTTGAGAATGGCCTGAGTGCCGAAACGTTGGAAAGTTATTAAAGAATAAAGGTTGAGAGTAAAAAGGATCAACATTGTGTAAATTGATAATAAAATAAAAATTGTTGTTTTTTTAAGATTCAATGATATGTAAAGAATTGTTTCTTGAACAATGGTTGAGCTAGGAAGTAATTTGTTCAAAATCAGGCTCAACCACGAAGTTTTTCCCCCAATTAATAAAGACTGTATGCTCTGGGTGGACTCTGGGTTAATTCTCGTCTGATTTGACGGAATAAATTATTATCTGTCACCCGGACTCGAACCCGGTTCGGGAGTTAATACTACAATGCCTTACTCACTGAGCTCGCCCACTCCCCAATTTAAGTTAACTAATTATATTTAAAAAAAATTAAATTAAATTATTTTCGAGCATCGTTCGCCCCGAGTTATAATATATATGTATGAGCAAATGTTTAAAGCTCTAAAAATCTTTGGAATACAACTTTAACTTGTCTTTCTTCGAGAGACTATGTCAATGAGTCATAAAGTAAATAGATAATGATAATGACCATTAGTCGATTTCATTTTTCAAAGTTTCGGCGTTTAGATCATTATCAAGTAGACAACCTAAATTTTTTTCTCATATTACCAACATAATATTCTCTTACACATAACACTAATGTTTCTTAACATACCTCATAATTGATTTGTTACATATAACTAAAAACTTTTTTCAATACCCTAATATGCCTAACCTAAGTTAAATGAATAAGCTTCAAAATAAAAACAACTATGAAAATAATATTATAACTGCGTCCTATTAAAAGCTTATACAATGGTGCTGTACTTACAAAACTATAAAATTTAGTTAGCATTAAAATGTATCAATACCTTTTTAAAACGTTTCTTCTTAACAAACCTTACTGACTATCGAATTATGTTTTTAAATAATATTAGTTTATAAGTAATAACTAAAAGGATATTAGTTAAATTCAATGAAAATTAATTGGTAATGAAGTGTAGATAGTTGAACATAGATTAATAAGTGGAGAAAATGGTCGGGAGGTGTGGTCAGTAAATAAACACAAATTAGCAAAAAATTATTTATTCGTACTGACGTTTCGACCTGAGTTTCGAGTCTTCATCAGAGCTATAAACCAAAAAGAGATAACAACCATCATTAAGAAAAATATAATAATAAATAATAAATTTGAAAATAAACATAACAATAAATTGAAAATAAAAATATTTGATTTATAACCATGGAATTAGACAGTAACAGATTGATAAAAATGAAAGATGAAATACAAATTTATGTGGGTAATAAGATATTTGTAAAGATAAGATATGTAAGTAATGGTTAAAAAAACTGAAAAATAATTTGAAAGAACAAATTGAGCAATATGAAAGAAAAATGAAATACATGATACAATGGGTAAATAACTTATATATGAATAACAATGTGAATATATAAATATATACATACATATATATACGAGTAATAAATATATGATACAATAGGCAAGAAAGTTATAAGTAAAATCTTAAAGAACTGTTTAGTTATATAAATGAGTACAAAAAAATTAGTTAAATTAAGAATAGGGCGTATGTTAAACAAATAAAATAAAATGAACAGAGGAGGATAAAATTAGGAAATAAATTTGATTTGTAAATAAATAGGAATAATAAAAGGAAATAAATAGGAAAATAATAAACAGGAAATAAATTTAAGAAAATAAATTAGGCTCTGTAATTTGGTGATAGTAGAATACTAACCTGTTGAAGGTTGGTTTTGTTATTAATAGTGATAGTATTTGATCTTTCCTTAGTTATATGTTTATCGTTTATACTTGCCCACGCTTAGCGGAGAAGGGGGTGAGATAAAGAAAATAATTTTAAAAAATAAGTATAATTGCCAAAAGGGAAAAAAGACAGGACAATAAAGAATAAATTGCTCCTTAGGTGCCACGTTATTTTTTCCTTGGAAATAACGAAAACCCCGAAACAATATGCCCACAATATACCCTTATGTAAATAATAATCGAATTATGACCACTGGCGAATACCTTTACATGTAGATAACAGAAAATCTAGGGGTGTTACCTTCCACCTGTTAAATTATCGAAATATTAAGTAAACATAACAAAAACAACATAGGTAAAATTAACAAGTTGAAAGCAGTGTACACGCATAAGAATGAACAGAAGAACTATATGTACAAATGTTTAATGATAAGAAGAAATATATGTACACAGAATGAAAAAGGAAAGAAAAGAATTCATATTAATTAATAAAACAATGAGAACTTATAGGTTGACTTAACTTTAACTTAAATGATTAACCTTGTCAACTATTATTTACATTACTGCACAAAGGAATATAAAAGTGACATTAAAATAAAATTTAGTTCGAACCCCACGTAGTCTTTGGGTGTACTCCTGGCAGAACACAAGGTTGTCCTATATTTCCTTTCCGGTCACCGTATCACCAGAATTATAGAGATGTAATCTCTAATCATGTAATGCCACAACTCTCCTATCCAGGAAGTGCTGAAGATTCCCCTTCACAAAACCAAAGCCCACTCGTCTAAACATATCGCTCGTGTTTTTACTTTTCCCCATAATCCCTTTTGTCTACTCAGTGTTTTTATCTTACCATGGCAATCTTAACAATAGTGTGATGAAGAAAAATTTTAAATTAGGTGTTCATCATCATCATGCATTGAAATTATATAGTCAGGAGGTATATTTAGAAATATTTGTGTTATGTGTGAGGGAATAATATGAAAACAATTGTTAGGTTGATGATAATGAAACGAAACGTTGGAGAATGAAATAAACTAATGTTCAGAGTAAACGGATCATTTGACATTGTGTTGTTTTAATTAACGACTTTCAAACAATTCATAAAAATATATTAAATTAAAAAATTAATAAATTTATAGTGTTATTGCATATATTTGTTCAGTTAAATAAGTATCCTTTTTTTCTGGGACTTAAAGGGAAAAAAAACGAAGAAAAACAATTAAATATAATTTATAGACATGGCGACAATCCAATTCTATTATCTGATAAAGATTCATACCCTCGGCAGAACTGTTAATATGAACTAAAATAAGAGCGCTAGAGGATGCTAGAATAGTAGTTGAGAGCGTAGAGATAGGGCGTACCCCGAGCCGGGATAGTTGAACCCCTAATGGTCGGTATAAATCAGAGCAGCGCAGCCGGACATTGTCTCAATCAGGCAGGGTACAGGGCGGCCTTCAGCTGATATATATCACTCCTCTCTCTTTATAGCTATTGGCCAGCTCTGTTTTATAGGGCCGATGGTATGAATGTGCCGATTGCAAGGATATCATAAGTCACAGTTCACCTCATCCCAAAGGACAAAGAAGATCTTTGACTCACTTCGAAAAAAAAGGCACAGATGATAGTACAAGAGCCCAAGAGGAGAAACAAGGCAGTTATCTCACCCCAATTTTTGATTACTTTAATGAAAACTGTGTATAATTACTATTTAAAATTCATGAGTCTGCTAAGTACAGTTAGGGGAAATAAAAAAAGGCGGCTGTTTCAAAACCTTAAAAAATACACTAATTTTTCATTCGGAGCTCTATATCTAAAAAAGTAGAAACAATACAAGAAAACCTAAGAGAACGTCATTTAAAGAAGAGCTAATTTTCTGAAATATGAGCCCTAATAGAGTTATTTAGGTTAAATAGCTCTCGAGATATAGATTTTTAAAAAGCAACATGTCATAAAAATGTTGTACGGGACGTACTGAAAGATCAATAGTTAGTGAATTTATTTTGAAAAATTTATATCTAAAAAACCATTTGACGTACTTGTCTATTAGCACTCAAATTAAAGCTAGTTTAATGAGCTATAAAGTAGTATATAATCTTTATCTTTGTAGGAGTAATAGTTTACATGAAATTCGCTAAAATGTATTGATTTATAGTTGTTCGGACAATTTTTCATTTGCCAAATTTATATTCATATGTGAACATTATAAAAATTACTATCCCTACGAAGATAAGTGTCATAAATTACTTTATATGAAGTTAAATTTCCTTTATTTTGAGTGTTGGCAGACATATACGTCTTATGAATCTAGAGATATATTTTTTCGAAAATCCAACATTTTATACGAACAACTATAAATTAACATTTAGTGAGTTTATTTTGTCAAATATCATAAAAACTACTACTTCTACAAAGATAAACATAATTAACTATTTGGAAGCAAATTTAACTAGCTTTAATTTAAGAGCTGGCAAACGTCTGTACGTTTTTGAAATGAAGTTTTTCATAAATCAAACTTATTTTCCGAACAACTATAAATCAATTTATTTTATCAAATCTTATGAAAACTACTATTCCTACGAAGGTAAAGGTCATAAACTTATTTATAGTCCATTAAACTAGCTTTAATATGAGTGCTAATAGACATCTGTACGTCTCATAGTTCCTGAGATATAGATTTCTCAAAATAAATTTGCAACTACTAATATTTCAGCAGATAGTTAAGAAATTTTGCTTTTTAAGAAAAAAGCTATATCTCAAGAACTATTGGACATAAATAGCTCTTTTAGGACTAATATTTCAGCAAATTTACTCTTCTTTAAATAATGTTCTCTTAGATTTTCTATTATTACAAATCATAAGGAAGCTCTGGGATTTCCTGGGGTCCTATTTTTCCTCATATATTATTGTACCCATGCTGGCGTAAGAAGAATTTATAAGTATGTTGGCGTTCGAGATGTTTATTTTAGTTTAAGATCAACCTCGTTAATTTTTCAACATATTATTTAGTTTATTTGTATTTTCTCTAAATATGATGCAAATGTACTCTCCCATCTTTACTGTATGTGCTCTTAAGTGAGACATAAGTTAATATAACAGCAAGACATAATAAAAAACGTTTTCAATAAATAAAAATGAATCACCTTATAAATTTATAAGCAGTTTATTTTTTATTAAACAAAATTCTAATATTTATGGTACCAAGCATGATTCATCTTAAGCAGTAATTTGATTTCGATTAATTATTATAATTCTGTTAATTTATCTTAATGAATTGTAAATACATATTGGATTATAATAATCTCTAGAATAAATAATTTCCTATAGTTTGAAATTTAATCCTGAAACGTGTAAGATAAAAAATATATACATATATGTAGGAATATACAAAAAAAAAATATGATGAAGTTATGAAACAGGGTTTGGAAAAAGGGGTGAGCTTTAATTTCATTTAGAGCAAAAAAGATTAAAACCGCATTTTATCCAGTTATAAAAGTTAAATTAAATACGGAGCGGTGGCGCTCCGTTGGAGGTCGGTTTTAAAATACTTTTACATAAAACAGGTGAAAAAAAACAGCCATCGCTCTGCTGGGAAAAATGAAATAAAATAAAATATCCGCTGGGATACAGCAAGGCTCAGAGCCGAACCCTCTATTTTTACGCTAATTCAATCGTTTTCCGCGCTAGGGGGACTTTGGAAAAATGGCTTCAAAAGTGCTTTCTAGCAATTGGCTTTAGTGCGGCCATTTAGCTAAGTGTTTTCGTTCTGTCCGGCAATAGGGCTAAAAATCTACTCCAGGGTGGTTTTTACCCTGTTCGGTTGTATACCGTAATGGTTTAAATCGTTCTAATTTCTGTTTCATTGTCCGTGGGATGTTTCTAGGGGAGTTTTCGCTTCTTTTTATTTTTACTGTCTCTCATTTTGAAGTTTATTTACTCTGATTTATATTAATGACGACATTGTTATCTGAAGTGTAAATATCAACGGCTGACCATTATTACAACTTTTTTTTTTAAATAATTTATTTATTGTTATTTACAACTGTATAAAAATATATACAAGTAAATTTGCTTTCGATGATATAGGGACATGATTCAAGCATGTGGAGAATGTACTCATTGATAGAACTCCAATAACATTTCTTGAGGAGAAAATCTCAAAACCATCGCCTAGGAGGATTATTAGGTAATGAAGGAGAAGCCAGGTTAGAAACAAGTGGATTAGGGTGATTGGGAAATTTATCATGGAAATATTGGTATCTGGCTCCAGTCAACTCGGCAACATGTGGAACATTGAGGTCCTGATGGATGACCTTCGATGGTTTAGAAGAGCTCTAAAGTTCAACTCCGTAAGTCTAGATAGGCCTTATTAGTCACGTAGATCAGTCTTTTGGAATGGATTGGAAGTTTAGACCGTTTTTCTAGTAAATGTTGTAATAGTCGGAATCGACGAGCAGTTCCAACAGTTTGTCCAGATGTGGTTCTAAGTAACGGATCTGTTTAACAGGAATAAATGGGGTATTATTAAAAGATGCTCTGGGGTAAGAGGTCATGGGTTTACTACAAAATATACATTTGAGTTGATGGGATTTATTGAAATTATTACAATATAAATCATAGATACCGTCTCCACCGTCGTTAATGTTAAAAAAAAAATAGAAATCGAATCAGTTTGTTTTCTTAATTTACTAGAAGCTAGTTTACTATAGTTAGTCTTATAAATACAAATGTCTGGCCCTAGTAAGTTAAAAGGCCCAGACACTAAAAAAAAAAAATTTTCAAGGGGGAAGATAAAATTAAAACTTTAATTTCCTGAAAAATAGCTTTATTCACATCCGTTACTTAAACTTGTATTTAATAGTAGTCATACAAGTAACGATTTAATAATAGTCCAGAAGGGAAAATATTGTACAGAAATATACAAAAGTACTTTGTAAGGAAGTGCTGTTACTAGACCAATGGTTGTGCAAGGAGGTGATTTAGTCAGAACCACTCTCTACCACCAGATTTTTATTATATAATCCACAGGGCTAACTCCCGGCTACGGTGAAACAAAACATAATTATTTGCCACAGCCTGCTCATTCATCATATCCAGTCCAAAAATCATCAGCAATAATGCTAAAAATGAAACTCTAGGTGTCATAGAATGGTAAATAGTGATATTTTCTGAAATTTTGCGTAGGTATTTAAAATTAATAGATGCCTGGTATCAGGAATGATGGAATTTAACGAGGTTTCAAAAGAAACGGAATTTCACAGAGAAGTGGTGAATCCAAATTGCAACTTTAATAGAAGCCACTGAGGGACCTGAGACATCGTCTTAGCGACTTCAAATTTAGGTCGATTATTACTTCTTGGTGGTCCCATAGAATAAAAACTGGTTTTTGGTTAGAAAAGATTGGTTATCTTTAGAATAAGCCTACTCTTCCCCCCCCCCTCCACGTCAGAATAGAGTAGCTAGGGAATAAAAAAAATTAAGTTTGAAAAAATGAGTTGTTGAAGTCGATTCTTCGATGGTGGAATAATGGAACGACGAGACTCTGTACAAATCGGAGTTAATGATATCAGATGCTGTTAAATTATGTTATGAAAAATAATTTTTTGCAGGATAACTTAGTTATAACATAAATAGTCTTTCTCAACCATTATATAACATCCGCATTGTACTCTATATCCCTCACCACAAAAAAAAAAATAAATAAATCGCCCGATATGAATAATATTGACTCGAAAACTGTTATCTCATTTTTTATTTAAATGATCACAGGAAGAGAAAAAAAATTAAACAAACGGAACCTGTTAGATGAAGAGGGAGGGTGCATATGAAAGATTATCTGGGCGAGATATCCATTGTCCACTCCCCCGACGTGTCAGAAGGCGAAGTAAAAAATGTCAGGCGGTCAGCGGAGCTTTGACATTTAGCTGACCATTGTCTGCTCTAAGGAGTCCGACACCTACTGGCAAATTAAAAATGACGACAAGGTTGTCATAGCAAGGGGGGAGAAAAAAATTGTAAAGGGGCGCGAAAGGGCATATTGTCTGAATGTCGACTGTTGGACTTAGTTAAAAAATACGGCTTATAAAAGTGTCAAACGATCAGATGGGTATCAATCCTTATCTTAGAGACTTTTGTTTAAGTTGGATTTGTTATCTACTAGATTAACTAGATGATATTCATGAATCAAATGTAATTTTTCCTTTCATTATAGCATCTTAACAGTAAGTAAATGTAATTACTTCATAGTCGTATAAACCAGACATTAGACGATTCGCGCCTTGGGCGTTTTTGAATGACACTTGGAGTTTTAATGTGCTCTAAATTTAAACTGTTTTATATACTCACTATCTGATGCTGTATCAGATCATCTCTGAACTCGACAATCTAAGTGATGCTTGCAGGGATTTCTCAAGGCCCTATCCTGTCTCCTCTTCTGTGTTCGATATATATAGAATTGTATTTTGAATGGCTATTTCAACCGTGCTGTTACCTTACTCTGACCACACTGAAATTACATTGACTCTATACAAATTTAGGAAATACGTACTGTAGCTTATTATAAATAAAAATAAGTGCTATTAACAATAAAAAAAAAAATGTATATATATTTACTCCACTAGTCATGCTCTCTATCGGTTCATCGTATTCATAAGAAAAAAATTATCCTGGGCTACTTCTAAGCGACATGAAAAGCTTTCTTGTCGTAACAGAAATACAGACATTGATATTATTAATGGGGCTAAATAGTTCTTTCAGATTAAAAATTAAAAACTATTGATATAAAAAAAATATAGATTAAAGGTAGCTAATATTAGAACTAAGGAAAACTAATATAAAACTAAAACAAGGCCCTCCTATTTTTTATAAAAGTTACGTCACGAACAAAACAAACGTGTGATTTCAAGTTTGTTTTTTTTTGTTTTTTTTGAGAAATCAGGATAACATGGATACATGCCAGAAAATAGTTCAGGTGAAGAAAAGTTGGACAGTGGATTTTCTGGTATAATCATCTAAAAATATTAACACATCACGAGTTTTATTCTAAAGGACGAAGTAAATTCATCTCTGATCACTTCATTGAAATGTTATGTGAGACATCTAATAGTGATTATATTTAAGTAACAATCAAATTCGAAATGAAATAAAAATATGAAGTAAAATGAAAGAATAAAAAAAATTAATGGTCCTAGAATATTAATCTGAGTTACTAGTGTTTCTGCACATTGGCATTGGTGAATTTCTAAAATAGAATATTTCAAGGCTTTAAAGTTTCTTGTTTTTTTTTTAGAGATTCGGAAGTCATTGTCTTTGTATATAACCTTTTCAATTTCTTAGTTTACATAATTATTAATTACATTGTATTTCATTTAAAATGAATGGCAATCGGATTTTTTTAGATATTTGAAAGTTTATTGTTTTTGTTAACTAAATGTACTCTATTAAAAAAAAAATGTTGTTGAATGTCACTCTTTGATCCTCTTAAGGTCAAAGTGCGACTTTCCGATCGTTTTTTATACAAAATGAATAAAATCTATTATTTTTTTACAGATGAACCTCACTAAGTACGATAGTTCAGTTATTTAATACGCAATTAATAGAAAGGGATGGGTATCTTTTCAATTTATACAATGAATTTTATGTAGATTATAAATTATTGAGAAACTAAATTTTTTCTTTCCATGACCTTGTCATACATGAACAGATATTTCTCGTAGAAGTGCCCGATGGAAGAAAAAGTCACTTATTTCACCCCATTATAACTACTTGTCAAAGTTAGTTACTAGCTATTAGTTAGTAGGTCGCTGTTTCAAACTATAAATAAATTAATTTTTCATTCGGAGCTCCATATCTCTCTCAGATAATAGAACAAAATTTAAAGTAAAGTAAATCTACTCAATTTGAGCTCTAAGAGTGTTGTTTACATTCAATAGTTCCCGATACACAGTTTTCTTTTAAAGCAACATTTCATAAAAAATGTACTGAAATGTCAGTAGTTAGAGAGTTTATTGTAGAAACTCTTTATCTCAGAAACCATTGAACGTAATGAAAATAAAGCTAGTTGAATGTACTATAAAGTAGTTTACATCGTTTATCTTTGTAGGGGGCAGTAATATTTATATTTCTATATGTATATGAATTTAGCAAATTAAATTTTGTATAAACTATAAATAATTTTTTTTTAGGTAATATTAAAACTACTGCCCCTACCAAGATAAATGTCATAAACAACTTTATAGCCCATTAAACTAGCTTTAATTTGAGTGCTAATGGACATCTGTACGTCTCATAGTTCCTGAAATATAGATTCCACACAATAAATTCACTAACTAGTAGATTTTTTATGATATGTTCGTTTTTAAAACAACTGTATCTCGAAAAATATTGAACGTAAACAACTCTTTTTGGGAGACATGCTTTAGCAAATTTATTCTACTTTAAATCATATTGTCTTGAATTTTCTACTATTTTTCGTAGTTTAAACAATGTAGAGAACTCTGTATGAATTTTTTTTTAACGTTCTGAAACAGCCGGCTTTTCTTATTCCTCCTAGTTATACTTGGCAGACTCAATAAATTGGGGTGAAATAACTGACTTTTTTCTCCTCTTGGACTCTTGTTGTATTGACGGGCCAAGACTGCTGGCATAATCCGTTGGTTTTTCTGCAAATTAGGCCTATGTTTTTTTCACCCAAAATCAAATTAACTAAATTCAAAGATTATATTAATATTTCAAATATTATAAAATGGTTGCTACAACCATTTTCAGCATGATTTCTGTCTCTGAATCAATACAATTTTGTTGACATGGTCTGTGTTCCTCACGTAAACCGTATCGTACAATTTAGAATGAGGACCCTGACAGCACGAATAGACCACACGCATGGTACTTAAGTTCCTAGGGACTATTTACAGATGGATTATCGTGGTACTCAAGGCGTGGCATCACACTGACCCTTTAGGGAAACCGTTGCCAATTGATTGAGGTAGGGTTGTGCATGTTTCAAGGCGCCAGTCCTTCGACATATTATGAACTCTAATTTCTGAAATCTGAAGCCGAATTGTGGCCTTATTGTTATAAGTTAAATATTTATAATTGTACTAAATTTTTTCAAGTACAAATAGACACCATATTTTTTTATTCAATAATTTTTAAGATAATTCTCAGTGAAATAACTATTGAGGAAAAACAATATTTATAATACAATTAACTATTATTTTATATTTTTTTCTTTACTTACGGAATATGGAAGGTATTCAAGTAGCAAAATACTTTTGTACTCTTCATCGAAAATTTTACCTCTCATTCTACGTCAGTATTGCATTTTATTATTATGTAAATATTCTTGTTGATCAATATAAACACATGAAATAAGTTCAAATGTTACATCACAATGATAAAGCATTGTGCCCCTGCTGGGAAACGGACACTTGATGCAAGTACACTTCTTGTTTATTAAAACACTTTTCAGAAATGTATTAGTTTCACTACCCCGGCTTACAACCACCTAAGTATTGTTCAAGCCCCGCGTCCCATAATATAAAACTTAGGAATTAATTAAGGGAAATCAGAAGTGACCTCACCTTGGACATCGTCAATTAAAAGTCAATTAAAACCCAAGAAGGGAGGTGGTTTTGACGCGCCTTCTAATAGGTCATAAGCGCCTGACCTACAGTTATGTTATGGCCCGCAATTCTCTACCTGTATGCCAAACTTGCGGAACAGAACTTACTGTTGAACACATTTTGACTGAATTCCGAGAATATAACTCCATCAAATCTTTATACGATATACCAGCGTATCTCCAGTTCATCTTTTTGAGTTTCTCTAGTATAGCAGAATCAGGGGCTGGAACAGGCTGAACAGTCTATCCTCCCTTATCAAGCAATATTTCCCATAGAGGAGCATCTGTAGATTTAGCTATTTTTTCATTACATTTAGCTGGAGTTTCATCAATTTTAGAAGCAGTAAACTTTATTTCAACTATTATAAATATACGACCAACAGGTATAACCCCTGAACGAATTCCATTATTTGTATGATCAGTAGAAATTACTGCTCTACTTCTATTATTATCACTACCTGCCGACAGGAATTAAAATTTTTAGATGGTTGGCATACATTACATGGTGTAAAAATAAACCTAGCAATATAACCTAGCATTTTAAGCTCTAACCTAAAATTTAATCAAATTTTAGCACAGGTTGTTGTAATAGTTTCCCATTTCAATATATTCGTTCCTATTCATCCCTATTCTTTCAGCGGACTGGTGTTCCTCAGGGTAGTATCCTCGGTCCCATCCTCTACACAATCTGTACAGCAGACATCCCAACCAATCCTAACACTATCCTCACCACGTATGCCGATGACACATGTGTGCTCGCTGTTAATAATAACCCTTTAATTGCATCCCAAACTCTTCAATCCCATATCACAGCCCTCGAAGGATGGTGTCGTAATTGGAGGATTAAAATAAATTCCAACAAATCCCATCAAATCACCTTTACCCTTCGTCGTAAACCTACTGCCTGCCCTACAGTTTCATTTAATGATATTACTCTTACCCCTGTCGAACAGATCCGCTACCTTGGACTACATTTGGAGAAGCGATTAACCTGGAATCCTCACACCAGACTGAAAAGACAGGACACTGCACGTCGATTTCGACTATTACAGCACTTACTAGACAAACGGTCCAAACTTCAAATTCATTACAAAAGACTGATTTACATGACAATTATAAGGCCTATCTGGACATACGGTGTTGAGCTCTGGGGCTCCACTAAACCTTCGAATTCCTCTCTGAAAAGAAGATGGCCTCAAGACCTTATATTGTAAAAATGTTTTTAGAGTGCTACCATTGGTAGTTTCTCTACATGCTTGTGCCATACCATTATGATTTCCTCAAATTTACTTGATGTATTAATGTACAGTTGTAAATATCAATAAATAAATTTAAAAAATATATGTATATATTCGTAGCCATGAATCCGGACCCTTGCCTCTGTTCAAGGGCTATAAGTCCTAAATTCTATTCCTTGCTATTTCCAAAATTAAGGCAGTAATGACCCATACGCAGTTGGTGCCTTAAAATAATTTTTAAAAAAGCTTGGGAATCTGTTTTGGACTTGGCCATTTTGTATTGATATTTACGGGAAACTTATAATAGTCTAAAACCATTTGAAACCGCCTGTTGACACAACCTTCTCCTTCAAGTTCTTATCATCTCCACTACCTTATAGGCATTTATATAAGCACCATGTTAAAGAGAAGAACATTCTCATTCAGATCATTCTGTGAGTTGAAGAGGAGGAGTCGGAAGATATTCTATTACAAATATTTTGTATATAGTATTGGAAATAAATATGTGCTAATCTCATTTTATGTAATGTAATTAAACTCTATCACACACCACTCTTTTATTTATAATTTATTCTGTGCATGTGTGTCGGTCAGTTGTGAAATTCGTGTTCGGCCATAAGAGCTAAATCAATATCAATAATTTGATAGTTATGAAGCTTTGATGACTCTGCTAGTCGGAACCTGTCTGAACCCTCATCAATTAATACGCAAACGTAAGTTTTTCTAGGCACAAATATATTCCAAAAAGACTCATCTGAATTGATTTAAATTTGGTAGAAAGTTGGACATTAGTGCAAAATAGGGCTAATATAAATTTTATTGAACTCCATATACTACTTACTTTTGTTTACGCATGTGCTAACTTATTTTTATCAGCATACCTTTATTTTGATAAAGATCCGTTTCGTAAATTTTATTCTCAAACCGAGAAATCATTATTCTTAAAATATAAATAATTATGTGTCCTAATGGAAAGGAAATGGATTATTTATATGAAATACCGTATTCAGACATTAATATAAGGCGTTATATTATTTTTATTATTATGTTATTTTTATAATTTATATTATTATTTATTTTTTCATCCACATAGTTTGATTATGTTCATTTTGTCTATCCTTCTGTTTGGATACCTTTTAAAAGAGATTTTATTTATTTTTATGTGCTTTTTTTTATTTATATATTTTTATTCTTATTTTATTTTAGTATAAATGTGATCATTCATCACTATTACCTATTGCCCATATCTAATATCTATGAATAAATAAAAAGTATGAAAAAAAAATATAAGGCCCAATTAAAAAAAGGTGCTCTTCATACTCTTGTTAGACGTTACAGGGTATGAAATAAGGATGATGTCTTTGGTCGTAAAATACAAATCGAATTTAATGTCCTTATTCAACATGATGACAGTGACATATAAAGTCTACAGTCGAATCATACTCCTCTGTCGTAGAGCCTTTATTTTTTTAAATCTTTATATATTATTTTAAATAACTTTAAGGTATATATTTTTTTTAGTATGAGCAGTAATATAATCGTTTAGAAAAATTATATTTTCAGACTTAAGTTCCGAGAATAAATTAAGAGATGTTGAAAAGTTAAAGATATCTCTGTGAGTCTTAGATCTATTAGGGCATTACTTAAACAGTATTGTATTCAGCGTATTTTCTTGTGGTTCATTTTATGACTCAGTTTTACTGCATAAAATCCTCGTTGGTAATTTCGAAACAGTACTGTTTACCCATATGTTAGCTGAGTTAAATCTAAAAAAGGTATGACACATCCTTAAGGTATTGCTGTCCATGGGTCATCATTTTGAGTGATTGGAATTAATAAATGAAACCTCTTATTTTTTTTTAACTCAATAATTTTTTTTGGCATTTGTAACAATTAATGAAATATAAAAGTGTTCTGAATTACTCACTTCAAGTAGAACATGGCATGGTCAGTCACAAGGAAGACAGCACCCAGAGGTGCATCATCCTCACATTCATGACACTTTATGTGTCATCTTTATTACATCCATAGTACAAATTTATTGATGTGTCCGTCTGAATATGTTAACGTGTTGGTCTAAACCATTGGTGCCGGCTCGAATCCTGCCTGGGGGTCGACTTTTATTTCTGTAGTGGTCTCGTGAATTGAAAACTTGACCCTCCACCATGGTTCAAATAGGGTCATACGCTTTAGTTTGCCCCCCGTATGTCAGAAATGACCAGGAAGGGGGTCCTAAAAAACAAAAAGAAAACCTCAATTGGGTACTCTTAATTGGGGAAAATGACAGGTCAGAGTGATCTTGAAAAAATCACCTTCTATAATTTTTTGTTCTACAAACTGTTCTCCAAAGTACTGAACCTTCAGAAGTTGTAGCTGCTTACAATATTATTATTATTGCTAATAATGAGAAATGGTTTTCAATGTTATTTCAGATAAGACTATCATATTATTAAATGTAGTTTGGCAGACGAATTTTTAAAATATCCGTCATATAAGCCCGGTTATATTAAATACCATTTTTCAAACAATTTTATGCTGTTCTACTACGAATTTAATACAAATTAGAGAAGATCCATTTTTGAGAGTCGTAAAAAATTGAAAAATCGATTACATAAAGTGGTACTTCTGATTAGTAAATTTTTACGAGACAGTTGTAGTGTAACATATCAGACATAGAAATACCATAAATAAGAAATATCAGATACTAGGTTATTTGGATTTAGAGGACCTCAAAACCTGGATTTCCTTCGAAAACTCGAACTCGAAATTTTTATGATCGCTTTCCCTTACTATAATATATTCCATTTATCGGAAAACGTAAATAAAAGTTCTTCACCTTTATTAAACCGAGAGAGGCAATTATACGAGACAGAAACTGACTGCGCAATGAAAAAGAAGCTTTGAGCCAAGATAGGACGAAGCCCCCGAACACCTATGAGGAGCGTTAATTATGAAAACCTAATGTGGTTTATGGCTCGGGTAACCTAACCCTTCTTTCCACCCCACACACCGTTAATGAACCCTAAACCAAATTACCATTCCAATTAATATTCTTTACTCCTGTATATCTTCTAGGTCGGCGTTTCCTTGCGTCCGATTTATCGTCTCTCTCTCGGCCCTTAGAAAAGATAAACTCGTGATATCAGCCTCGTAAAGCCCCCCTCTTTAAAATATACTGCCCTTTTAGAACGGTTTTACTTCTCAACTTCCACAGGCCCTGGGATATTCCGAAATTTAATGCCTAGTATCTCCTTCAGCGCATAACAAGATAAAGGACTAATGTTCCTTAACGTGAAACCCGTGGTTGTAAAGGAAAATGTTAAACATTATCGATTTCGTATAAAACATGCTGAATAAAATTGGGTCGATCATTTTTTTGTTTACTTTACTAGTTGCATTGAAGTCTTTAAAAATTCCTCAATATTCTCCAAAATAATCCTCAAGTTCGCCATCGATAGATTCAGGGATGTAGATAGATTTAGTTTAATTTAAATTGGTATATTTATTTATTTTAACATTGGATTAATGGTTTAGTTAATTGCTTATTATATATTTTTTAGTTTATAGCTGTAAATAACATTATAAAATCAAAATATATGGTAAAAAATAGAATTAACTCCAACTCGACTCAACTAGTTTACCCAAAAAGATCAAACATTCCAGCTTTCTGACAGTCGTATTAACGTTGGAATTGGATAAAAAGTGAACGAGTTGTGAACGATTATTTGAACAATGGACATTGGAAGAAAAAAAAATCTCCCAAATAAATTAAGTTAAAAAATTTCTAGTTTTTAATGTATTTGAAAAATTGTATATAAAGTTATCAGACGATGCTATAAACGAATATGATTTATCATATAACAATTTTTTTGATTTACTTTACTGAAATCGCTATTATGATTTTTTAATTTTTAGAAAATAAAATATTATCTAATAGAATCAGTAACATTCTTGTATTATTGTTCAGAATGAAACAAATCTATTAGCATATAATAACCATGAAGAAAAGGTATACTTTCTTAGCTATGACCCAAAAAATGCTTCATTTTGGTTATTACTTTTTTTTACCGGGGAAATCTGAATAACCTATAACGTTCCCCAGAAAATCCTAAACATTTAGCAAAAAGCCCCATCATAATGGGATACACGGTATGGCAGAATATAAACTACGAACAAAGAAACATTGATTTTTATTTCTTTGTGCATATATATTGTATTTGTTTTTAAATAAAGGATATTGAGGAGGTTACAAAAAAAAAAGATTTTTATCTATTAGATATTTAATAATTTAAAAAAAATGAAAATAATGTATTGTATACTATTCAAATATTTTATCAGGAAGACAGAAAAAGATACGATATAAGATATACAAACCAGAACCAGCACATGTCCCATCAACAGCTAAAAACAAATTAATCATATTGAGGTATTTTTATAGTTTGATAGATTTATTTATTGATAGATATTACAATCTGCCACACAGTTGTGGGCAATAGGTAATATTGATGAATGATCTCATACATACTAAAAATAAAATAAATAAATAAAAAAAAATAAAATATATACAAACAAAAGAATAGACAAGATGAACATAATCAAACTATCTGTATGAAAAATAAATAAATAAAATAACATAATGATAAAATAATATATACCATATTTACACAATCGACCTGAGGGGTCCCTGAGCCCACTCTATCCCCCACGTGTGAGGGGTACAGCAGAGCTCAAGAGATCCCATCGCATCCCTCTCGCCGCATCACTGGTAATGAGCCAGTGGAGGCTGAGCAAGTGCGCTAAAGCCGCAAACACTCAACTTGAGTGGAGAATCTGACCATTGCCAGATGAGGTATTAATACATCTCAAAACAAATAATATGCATTAACGTCCAAGAGTCCACGCCGATTCATAGTTTTAACTTATTTTACAATGTATTGTATGTATAAAGATGGGGGTAGGCAGAGGGGAGCAGGGGAAAGCTGCACCTACTCCCTAAATTTTTGGGGACCTAAAAAAAATAGTGGACTTTTTTGATTGCTGATTACTTTCTGTAAACATGGTATAATTAGGGAGGTAGCATTGTTGTGTTGACATCTTCAAAAAGTCACAACCACACCTCGGAAGGGTACTGGTACTGGTATTTGGTGGGGAGAACAAGACCGGTAAGTGGGCCTAGTGGTTCTTTTTGCCAACCCCTGGTGGCTACCTAGGTTGCCGCCGCGTACTAACCAAGGTGGTAGTGTCAAGATTCATTCGTCGGGACCGCCGAAAAATTTAAAAAAAGTTTAACTGCCCCAGGTGAGAATCGAACCCACAACGTTCCGAACCGAGCGCACTGGAACCTGCGCTCCTACTCGACGGGGCGTCTCGTCCCTCACCTTTGAAGGGACATGATGGATATATTTTTCGGTAAAAGAAGGTTAGGTGCAATTATTCGTGATATACTTATCTCTAAAAATAATGAGAAACGAATAAAAAAGAACATTTTTAGATTCCATTCTTCCTATTAAAACATAAAGTTTGCCATTTTAATAATCTTAGGATATATGTTGAAAATAAATTAAAGAAGCCAACCATCGTAGATGAGGTGGTTAATACGTTTGCAAGCAATCCCAGAAGGCTGATGCTCTCATAGCATACCTCTTCATCAGCTGTTATATTTTGGTATTTATTGTGTGTATTGTATGTATTTATGTACAATCATTAAGTGTATGATCGATTATCAATAATTTATTGTGATAATAGCTCATAAAAATTTAAAAAGTAATGAATGAATTTAATGAAGTAGCAATATAATGGAGGGGGTATTTCTCGGAATGCGGAATTTCATATCTTTCTTTTACCAAATGTTTTCGAATATATATATTCATATATAGAACTATATATACATGAGGTCTGATCCCCCCTTGGTTAAATTTTGCCTACGCCCATTTGGATATAAGTAATTTTTTTTTCAAACATCGATATACTGGCTATTATTAAATTTTTAAAAAACACTGATAATAATTGAATGTTTTGAATAATGTCAGATTAGAAAGTCTCTGTCCGAAGACGGTAGTGGTCCACAGGGTTTCCTAGTTTTAGCTAATTGTACAATTTAACTAGATTTTTTTTTCTCACTCACTATTTATTTATATTTACAACATACCAGTGACACAGCTGAGAGAGAAGTGCTGGGATCTCTTGATTCCCTTCTTTGTCTTGCCATAAGAGATACTCGGCCGAATGTAAATATTGTATATACATGGGAATGTGTATTTATTTAATTGTTACTTAAATTTAAATTTCTTTGTCTTGTACATAAAATATTTTTATTTATACAAATCATAATATAATTTTCTTTTATTTATATATCTCTTTTTAATTATTATTCAATTTTCATTTCTTTTAATTCATTAAGTACTATTGTTCTTTTTTTTCTCTTTTATTCTTCGGTAACTGTACATATATGACTGTTTGAACACTAATACTTAATGTCATTAATTTTTCAAATTTTGCATTAATTCTCTTCAATAAAATAAATAAAAATAAATACTATTTAGTTTGGTAAGTGTTTTTATACCTTTAGCATGAGATCTGGTCTATATTTAAGTGTTCTTATAATTTTTCTGTCATTATGATCCCAAAATTGGTGAAACGTTAGGTGGATAATTATTTACTGCGATTTACGAGACCGTAGGTTTATGTTAGAATCTTCCTCATTATGTAATTTTATTTCAACGAATACATTTTATGCGTAAGAAAATATTCTCTCAGTTGTTGCCAGGTCTAGGAAGGGAATGTGAGTAAATTTTAGCATTGGAGGAGAGGGCAGTCCGTGTCCCCCTAAGAATTTTAATTAAGAAAGGCCCATAATAGCCGGAGACCTATCCCAGCTGGGTAATTGTTCGATCTAAATTAATGACCACTACACCATCTTGGAGGGTTGGAGGATTTAGAATTAAATTTAATTGTTTCCCCGACAAAAAATAGCCGAACTCAGGTATAGACTATTTAGTACCTCCTTGATTAAACCATTCTGTATGGCTAAAAATTGAGAATATCATATCTCTGTCTGTCTTAGTTCACTTTTCGAAAATCTAAAAATTAGAACTTGCCAAACAATTATTATTATTATTTTTTTTGGTCTGAACAACACATGACGATCATTGGAAATGAAGTTTACATGGAATATTTAAATTTTATTGTATAAATTTCGTTGAAAACAATCACTGAAGAGTTTATTAGGCGTCAGAGTTTTTGACCGAGACGTAGGTGGGAGCATTGTGTAAAATCGGACCTTAGGGGCTTCGGGTATTCGAATGGAGGACTCGGTGACGAACTTTCGGGTTCGGATTCATCTCTTAATCACTAAAATCGCATATAGTATTGTTAAATTGTAAAGCTTGAATAAATTTCGATTTTATAAACACAGTGTTATCTCGGTACTCCGAAAACTCCAGTAATCCAAACTGACGTAAAAAAAAAAAATATATAAAATAAAATGGGTAATAGAGAATAATATACCGTGTCAGCAATTACTTCCCTTACAGCAAACAAATATTTTAAATATTCAGTGAATTGAAGCAATATATTTCTAAAAAAGTTATTTCTGAAATAACTTATCAAGATAGTACCTACTGTCGAGGCAGTATAGTGGCATTAGGTCTGCCGTTAGTTGTACCTACTTGTACCGTTAGTTGTAGGTAGTTGAACCTACATGTAGGTGCAGTAAAGCTACTAACAGATTAAAACCCTGTTTACCGTGGTACTTGCAGCCACTATCGCAGCCATTTTAATCAGTTAACAACTAACCACTTTAATAATTTGTTTGTAAAATAAAGTCCCAAGGGCTTGACTTCAATAAAAGTTTACTTTTATAAAAGTTAAGATTATACTGTAATATTTCTCGTCCTACTTATTTCACGAATGATCTTTGTCAAAGAATTCTGACTATGTAATTCAATGACCCTGATAAAGACAGAGTGAGTCGATCCGCAGGCCCTTAATAAATAGTTAAAATTCTTTTTGGTTTTTCTTAACCTCTGACCAGATCAACTTCATCTATTTTACATGCTGTCAATCAGCTTGAAATATAGGGAGAAGGAGAGAGAATTTTGAGTTCCTTTCTTCTCCTCTCTGGACTTTGTCCTGCTGAGATCCAGGACACCTCGGACTAGTTCATAATTGGCTACAGTTCCTAGCTCACTTTTATGTTAATTAAATTAAATAATGAGTACCAATGTTTTTCCTAAACCTGAAGTTCCTCCATTATCTGGTTGAAAAACGATGTTATTGATTTCATTTCTTCTTTTTTTCTTATACTAAAGAAATGAAAAAAATGTGGAGGGAGATGGAGGGAATAAGGGAGACAAGAATAAGAAAAGATGCCTGACCAGGCGAGAACGCTCAATAACGGGGAGGACCCTCGGTTCTTGTTCTTAATAACAGAGGGGGAGTTAAAAACAAAGATGGACGCTGGGGTGGGGGTGGAACACCACTCAATATTCCACCACCCCAAGGAACACCATCTGCCCCATTCTCACTGCTTTCTTCTGCGTCTGTCTTTATATCTATGGGGGAGTTTAATTAAATTTATGTCTCGAGTCTTTACTTCTTCTTGAAGGGGGAGAGTCTCAAATTAAAGTCGAGGAAATGGGGTTCGACCCTCTGAGGAAATTTTATAATCCTTACGCTGCTAGTTGAGCCTCGTTTGGGACCTTCACCGAGTGTTGCTTCTTATACTTAAAACATTATAATGTTAGTTCGAATTTAATTATGAAATATATATATATATATATATATACACATATAGTTTTTAAAGATATTTTGTTCTGAAATTTAAATGTGTATGGCTAATTCAAAAATGATTCAAATGAGTCTGTGTGATTCAATTTGTAAATTCAATGTGAATGGCCCTAGTGGATTAAACACTTAAATAAAATAAATTGCATACACATGTTTATAATTACTTACTAATGTACTGCATTCGTATCTAACCTTATATATTGATTTGTATTTTTAATCTTTTGAATTTCCATATATTTTTTTTATTAAATAATTGATTTAAGCTTTTGAACCCACATGATTGATGCTGCTGAAGTGAATTATTATCTATGCATTCTTTGATGACAATGTTTTTCAAAATATGAATTAATCTTTTTATTTTTATAATATTTATATCCTTATCACGGGTATTTAAATATAATGTTACTTTACTTTAAAAAAAATATTTTTTCTTCTTACCCGCCTAGAAAGTATTGTTTCAGCTAACACAAATATAAATACAATAAAAAAATATATATATATGTTGTCTAATACAGTTTTTATCCTTGTATTACTCGAAGGCAATTTTATTTTAAAATCACTTTTTGAAACATTTACTTAAAATGGAAAGAAGAAACTTAAGATAGTTAAATCGAGCAATATTTAAAAAGTGACTAAAATTTAAAAAACAGCGTGAAGCCCACCTATTCGCCCTTAGGTAGCCTTACTTATGTTACCTTTGAAACAGACTATTTTTGTGAGAATGTTAGTGGATGTAGGACTTCACAAGCGAACATTATAAAAATATTAAAAGACAATCCATAACCAATTGAAGGGAAATTAAATATTTTTATTAACTTTATTTTCAAAATTAAAATATAAACATCTTTTTTATTCATTAGGACCGTATCCTGTTATTCGAGAACTGATTCTTAAGAAAATAGAATCGGTTACGGTTGAATTAGTATTCATTGCAACTCGGATGTTTCCAGCTTTGGCAGGTGGTCCCTGATGTTTTCCCTGTCGGCCAAAAGCAGATGAAAATTACTCCCCTTGTAGTTTGGTAGCAATGGCCCTGTTTAGCCGATGTTGGCAATACAGTTTGGATAATGGTACTGCAAATAGTGAGCAAGTCCTGGCCCGGTTGTGAAGTGGCAATAGAGAGAGTGGTTGTGAAGTAAACCGGCCGTTGGACGCACTTTGTCAACCGGTTGAAACATGTACGCTATGTCGCAGGACACGTAAATTATTCAAAATCGAACGGACCCGAACTACATTACCCATTCGACCGACATTTGAATTAATAGACATTGCATTACAGATGCAGTTATTCACAGCTCCAGGAAATTTAGTTAGTCCGAAACGGTGCACTTTTATAAGTTT
Source organism: Halyomorpha halys (assembly GCF_000696795.3). Lineage (NCBI taxonomy): Eukaryota > Metazoa > Arthropoda > Insecta > Hemiptera > Pentatomidae > Halyomorpha > Halyomorpha halys. The sequence continues at coordinate 15,325 of NW_027116778.1, read as the reverse complement.
TTATAGACTTAGTTGCTGCCTTCGATGCGCTACGGTGCTTTGCGCCTATTTACTCACATAATCCGTTATTATGAATATGGATCCCAATTGATTTGTACTCAATTTGTATTCTGGTTCCTTAATTAACATAAAATTGCTAATCGTACAATTTACAATGTAAAATTAGATACGATAATCCTTTAATTTTCCTGAATAATATATTCCATTGAATACATTATATACTTTTTCCTTTAATTTAAAGTTTAAATAGATATTAAAAATTTGTGATCAGTAAAGGAAACTAAGAAAGATTTTCTTAATAATTATTTTATTTTGGTATTATAATTGAAAATGACATTCACTTCTCCTTATCCTACCCCCTTAACCTACCATTGACTGGTTTTCAATTTAATTATTTCGTTATTCTCATATTATGAAAATTATATTCATATTTATTATTACCTTAAATACATTATAAATTTCAATTATAAAAAAAATATTGGAATTAATAAATATATTTCTTTTAAACTTTTTATTATTTTTTTTGTTGATTGCATAAAAATATAAATTGATTTTATTAACTTCATTTTACAAATGTTGGACAATATAGTCCAATGATCAAAACAATTCAAGACATGAGTGGATGGAGATGAGTATTATAAAAATTGAATTTAGTATTAATTTACCAATCCTTCCATAATAAACTTCCCAACCACCCAAACCAACTCGTTTCTAACCTGGCTTCTCTTTCACTATCTAATAATCCTCCTAGGCGTCTGAAAAGAAGATGGCGTCGAGATCTTCTCCTTTAGAAATGTTTTTGGAGTGGGTAGATTCTCCACATGTTTTTATCATGTCATAATATCACTTACAGAAAATTTACTTGATGTGTTTATATGTATACAGTTGTAAATATCTATAAATAAATTATTAAAAAAAAAAAAAGTATTTATTTATATTTTATACTTAATTTTTTTTAATTCTGTAAACCACCATGAGAGCTCGCTGGGTACCAGACGCTCTGCTACTAACTCTGAGGCCTGGCTTCGAATCCGGCTGTGGCATATAATTATATATGGTCTGGTCCTCCTGGGGCACACCCAGCCTCTATAAATTAGATACCTTTAATCTTGAACTAATTCTCTCCTTGTGTATCTGTGGTTCAACAAACAATACTTACTTACAAAGTACTTCTGACCCATCATGAATTTTAGCTGTACAGATTATTTTTTTTTTTCTAAACTGTTTGTAAAGCCACTTCAAATCTTTGTAGGAAAGCTTAAAAAAAAAAAAAAAAAAAAAAAAAAAAAGAAACGCTGGCTCGGATTGAAACATTTATTTGTTAAGTCTGACTTAAGACTTAGGACTGGGCGACTATACCAACACAAGTCGACTCGGCGACGTACCATACCAATTCGACGGGGCGACTGTACGTAGACTACTGAACTTAGCCCACAACTTGTATTGTTGTGGCGAATAATCCCAATGGCCCATATTTAAATAAATAAACATTACCACAAGTATAATTCCCTTTCTTAAAAAAAAAAATCATACTTCTAACCAAAATAATAAATAAATAAAGTAATTAAATCTATTAGGAAGCGCGGTGGCCACGGGGTAAAGCGTGTGGTTACTTTCTCCAAGGACCCGAATTCGAATCCGGCTGGGCAAACAAATTTTTTCAAACTCAATTTTTACTCACTTTGAAGTTCTGTTGCATCAAAGATAAAAAATCACAAGAAATTTAAGCTAAAATTTACACCTAATTCTATTTTCTAATTCCATGATTTTGTTCTAATATATTTATATAACACATCATCCTTTTATCCACAGAGTCCCCCACCTAACGCCCGTCCAATATAACCTGTAACATAAACAAAAATGGGATCATTACTTCTTCCTGTATTTTAGATTGACTAGTTTTTAATAAAATATATTATAACTCTTCTTGAATATCTTATAATTATCCCTTGACACTATAACGATTTTCTGAGATTGTTCATTGTATTTTTTTGTTTATGAATTTAATTCAATTTATACAATATTTTTCAATCACTGTACCTTCACAAACAGTACTATTGAAGAAATCAAATAACTTAAAATAAATCGATACTTTAGCCTTAAACAATAAAATCGATAGCATTTTCATTTTCCGAACCTCAAGAAGCACGTGGTGGGATTCTAAATGTTTTAAATCCGAAAAATTTTAATAAATCGATACATAGGTGTACGCTCTTTATATCAATAAAAGTTTTTAACATCCCCACTAGCTTCGGATCAGTATAAAGAGAACACTGTTGTGAAATAAATAATTTTTTTGGGGGTAAGTTGTAATACAATAATTCCAAAAAAAACAATGACCCTAATATGTTAGAAATAGGTAAAAGTTAAAAAAAATTAACACGGGAATGCGGGATCTTTTATTCGATAGCATTAATTTTTTACTCTACGAAAAACTTGTAAAGGGATACTAGGATGTTAGAATCAGGCACTAATGATTTTGATTAAGCTCGGTAATAGTTAATATCAGCTAGATCTTATCCTCATTAGATAATTAAAAGGGCTTAAATTTTCAAAATATCTTTCAATTTTAAAATTAATTACCTTTAATTTTGTCTAAATGAAATAATTAACCATTTCTTCTTGCTAATAGTATTAAAAAAAAATATATGAATTATGAAAGAATTTGATGATTAACTAATGGAGAGATGGAGAGAACTTAGAAAACTGAACCATCGGGAACAACCGAGTTCACACGATCTTTCCCGATCGGTCCTGAGATATAAAATACTTATTTTTTATGCAAGTACAGTTAATATATTATTTATATAAATATATAAAATAATTTTAATATTATTAGTTTGATTTGGTTATTTTTTTTTCAACGAACCGACGGATCTACTTTTTCATAACAGCTGATTGTTGGACAGTGCCCTGTATCTGTTCACTGAACATGTTAGAACCTGCCTGCATTTGATCAGAGCTTGTGTGGTCATTGAGATTTTTAAAATTATCACGTTTAATATTTATTAACACAATTTAGGTATATTTTCTTGTCAATTTATCTATCATTTTCATCAATTTTGCAATTTTAATTTTTGGCCTGGAAGTTTATCATTTTAACGTTTCATTCATTATTACATTCATACACTTCCAAGTGTTTTGTTTCTAATAAATGTATAATTTGTTTCCATAAGTATATATTTTTCCAAATAAGTATTTATAATGTGTATAATACTTTTTTAGCCTTCCATTAGGTTCAGTGTATACTGAAGAAATTCGAATCAAATTATAGTTAGTAATTTATACTCTTATATTATTAAAGGAAAATTAATGTTGAGTTTAAATTTATTTTCAACACAACATATAAATACATGATTAAGACCAAACCATAATTTTTCGCGAACATTTATATTTTTGTATTTCTGTCATTAAAAGTACTTTTCTGAAAACTGTTGAAATAATAATTAGTTGAAATCTATCTACTGAAAAGCTCATTTGAAAAATTAGTACGAAAAAGTATTGCCACCGTGAATTATATGAAAATATCTGTTCCGAAACTTGCGAGAATTAATTTTCATTTAAAGTAGGTTGTATAGTTAATGTGCACCGCACTAAATTAATTAGTCAAAGGTTTCGGACACTTTTTTAAACTCTCTGAACCATATTCTAGGGGTAATGAAATGAATTTAAAATTGTGTCTTACACTGTCTAATAAATTCCTCGGAGTTATAAGGTTTTCCAGCTTCAAAATGATGCTATGCCATGGTTTTTATTTTTCTTACCATCTAGTTTTGTTTTGGTTTCTACAATTTTGTATTAATAGAAATTTAAAAATAAAATTAATTTTTCATATCAGGTTTATATAAATAAATTTATAACTTTTTTCTTAACTGTTGTGGGTGTTTATTTTTTGTGGGTCTTGAGGATCAGTCAATAATACAATAGTTATATTTAGGAAGCGTTAGGGAGAGCTACAACTATGTTTATGTTGAGATACTGTTCAGAAGTTCCAAAATAAAATTTCCCGCAGTTCTCTTCACAGGGAATTTTGTACACTATATTAGATATAATAGAACTACAATCTAATATAAAACATATGTATATGTAGACACTCTCTAGGCTGCCTGTACACAGACACAGGCCATTGATAGACAAGGTTCTTGGACACGTTCAAGTGAACGTTACCACTTACTCATTGGTGAAATCCATATCCTCAGATCACATTCATTCTTGGAGTATTAGGCTCAATGAATTGACATTCTTTGAGAGAGTTTACGATTTGGGTTTTACTTCGGTTAAGGTGTGTTTACATTATTTTATTACTTTTACTTATACTTATTTTTCATGTAATTATTTATTTAATTATACAAAAAAAGTTGTATTATATTAACAATTGAATAACAGAGAATCTCTTAAAGACTGGTCATCTAACAGTTTTTACATGTTAGAAATATATTGGCTTGTTCCTTCATCTTACCACCGTATTGAGTTGTTAGGAACGAATCTCCCACTTCAAACAGATATTAACAAAAAATTTCTATTTTCTAAAAAATGTGTTATCCAAAATATCACGGTATTTTTTAATATAATAAATCATTTTACATCAGACCTAATTTTTGACATTACCTCGAGTTTAAAGAATAATGTTTTTTTATTCTCCTCAAGAAGCGAAGCAGCAACATTATAGCACATGACAAATCTTTTACGTCTGAAATTATACCTAGGACAGGGTGAAATTATATTATAATTTTTTTTTTACAAGCATCAGAAATATTTGAACTTCTGACATTTAATTTCTTTTACTTAATTACTGAAGGTTATAACTTATAATATTATTTTACTTGATAATTTATTGGATTTAATTTTACAACCCTGACTAAATAAATAATTGCAATTTAAGAACCAACGTTTTGGTATACGAATTTTGTATATTTCATCATGTTCTACAGCTTGTTACAAAGATTGTTGACCTTTTTCTGACTGACTACTTTCCTCGCCCTAGATTTATAGATATATTTATATATTCTATACACTTATATTTTATATATTGATATATACTTTTCCCTATATATATACACACACTCAGATATTTTGAACTTTTTACGCATTCTATACAATAGATAATGATTTTTAAATAAATCCAGATTTGATAATTACAAATTCAATATTTTTTTTTCAGGTATGAAACTACTTTTTTCAGGAATACACGAATTTAAAAAAAAATCTCATAATTCAGGTAAGATATATACTTAATTATAATTGTCTATTATTTTTTGTTTATTATTGATTTTATATTTTTATTCACATTTCCTGGGGGCTCGGTGACACCGTGGTAAGGCACGATTCTACTAATTCCAAGGACCTAGGTTTGAATCCGGCTAGGGAGAAAATTGTTTTCTGTTACACTGTAGCCGTGAGTCAACCCTGTGGGTTCTGGAGCCCTCCTGGGGTCCACCCAGCCTCATAAATTGGGTAAAAATCTTCCAGTCCAGCGTGATTCTGACCAAATCACCTCCTTACAAAGTACTGAGGACCTTCCCTCATTACCAAGGGTTATCATCCCTGACCCTTGTTGTAGCGGTTCAGATTTCACAATTCCTATTGAATTAAGTCTATTAAAGATTAAATGAATGTTTGATATGACAGAGAGTAGTAAGGAATGTTATACTCAGTTTTTAAGAAATCTTTATGTCACTAAACAATGGAATAAGTATTCTTATTTCTAATAATTATGATTTAAAGAAACATTATTCATTTCATAACTTTGGAAGTTAAATATTACTTCTTGTTATAGAGTTTGTAGTTAGTCCATTTGTTCAGTATGATGAAAATTAAAAGTAGGTCAGTGAAATATACTAAATTTGGAAAAATTCTTAGTTTAGAAATCCAGATTATTCATGCTTAATTTGGAATTCCAAGATCTAGATAGGGGAATATTAAAGATTTACCTAATGCCGTAGTACATTAATAATATAAAATTACTTACTTTAGAGTAACTACTACGTACTATATAGATAGTTATGAATTTAAATTAAAAAAATAGCTGTGACCAACAGACCTCTTTCACTAAGGTTTTATTTGATTTTATTCTTATTTTAAGTTTAAACAAATTCACCTTAAAATTTTCATTAATATTCAATGAATTAAAAAAGTGAAGGGGAAGGTGGAAAGAGTAATTTGGGACACCCCAAACACACTAACCACTTAGAAAAGTAACATAACCGGTCAAACGAAAAATGTTCAAAGTATTTACTGGGCCGTTAATTGTCGAGGGTGTTAAGAGGTTGCTCAGCAGCAGTGCCGGTCGAACCAGGAGGTCGACTTTTATTTCTGTGGCGGTCCCAAGAAATGAAAATTTGATCCACACCATGGTTAGAATAAGGTTTCGCTCTGTAGATTACCCCTTCCTCTTTCTTTTTCTACCCCTTCCCAGTTTGGAAGAAGATCTTAAAAGGATCCTCAGACCTTGTAGATCTTTGGCGCCCGAACCAGTCTTCTCCAAGTCTGTCAGCCTTGGACTACTGCTTTCCAGTTTGCTGCATGCAGCTCTTTCTCATCATTGTTGATTCTATCTATCTGGTTTTGGCCTCCTACGTGGGCACTTGTCAATTATACTGGGCATTCATTGTGTATAGGCGTCCTGAGGGATTGATTCGATTCACATGTCCCGCTAATCTCATTCAAGGAGTCATGAAATGGAAAGAAAAGCCATCCCTGCTTCTCTCCCTTGACCTTCAATACTGGGCAGTAGTATTAATTTTAGCAGAAAAGACGACTAAATATTTTGCTAAAATTCTTATGTTTACTACTTGAATTACCTCAAAAATTATTATTATAATTTATGTTATTTTTTATCATATTATTTCTCTAGAAGGGCAAACCATCAGTGAATCCCACCATCTCCCAGTGGCACAGAAATAATTAAAATATATACAGTTGCTTACAATGTGAATTAGCTGTACGCTTCGTTCAATGATACCTATTTTTATTGATACACTTTTAACTTATATTGATTAACTTATATTGAATGTAGAATATATATATATATATATATATGTTATGATTAGAGTTGAGGATATTGTTGAATGATAAGAATGCCTTAAATATCCCAAACTGGAGTAAGTAACTACGCATGCAATCAACGTTTCGACTATGCAGGCATCGCCAATAAAAATAAAACATTGTGTATGTACAGACCGGAGTTAGCTTATGTAGCGTGGATTGCAAATCTCAAAATGCAAAAAGTTTTGTTTATTGTTTCTCACACCCATAGCATCATCTTCAAAATGTAGCACGCTTAAACCTTCGAAAATGAATAAATCCAATCTAATTTTTCAGCTTTCTTCTATAAAACAATCACGAAGAATACAAAAAAATAGACTCGGTTTAATTAATAACACCTAATTGTTCTGTAGAAAAATATATATTTATGCAACTTTTTTATTATTGTTATACTATTTTCATCTTAAACTCCTGCAGAGAATAGGAATAAATTCTTTTTTCTCAGAACAGCCACTAAATGAATTTTCGGAGGAGTGTTTAGTCATTTTAAAATCAAATATTGAAATACGTTTTTATAAAAATATATCGTGAAAAATTGCATACAATTTGTTATTATTTTTTATATATTGTTATTATTATGGCACTACACTGCCTGCAAGAACCCAGGCCTCCTCCACAACAGCCAACCAATCTACACGGTCCCTTGCTTTCTCCTTCCATCTGCTAACCTTCAAGAGCTTCAAATCCTCCTCCACTTCGTCCAGCCATCTGATCCGGAGACGTCCTCTTTTTCGTTTACCATCTTTTTGGGTATCCTTTCATCGGGCATCCTCTCAACGTGTCCTGACCATCTTAATCTTGCTCTTTTAATTAACGTTACGATGCTGGGTTCTCCGTACAGACTTATCAGTTCCTCATTCTCTCTTCTATCTACCAAATGGTTATATAAAAAATAACCATTTGGTAATTAAAAAAATACATTTTTTTATTTGTCACGAGTTTCCTCCCTGGTTTATTAATCCCTGTAGATCTTTGTTCATTTTAAAATGGGATAAAACAAATTCCTTTTGTTGTTTTTTTAAATATGATTTTTCAAGTGGTTTAATAATACTCTGAAAATCTATTTCTTATGTAGCTTAAAAATATTCCTAATTTAATAATTAATCTAATAAACGGTACACTGAAGAAAAAAAAGTATGTTTAATTCTATTTTATTTACAATTATCTGTGTTAGTGCATGATATAATTATTTTTTTTATTTATAAGTATTAAGAAAAAATATATTTACTCCTATATAATACAATATAATCAATCATATTAGGTCTTGAACATCTAATCAAAATATATAAATATATTCTTAGTTCTGAATTCATTCATATATTACTTAAAATCGTTGGTGAATGTGTCTTAATATTATTTTTAGAGACTCACAAAATAAATGAATAGAACGTTTTAACTTCATATTATTATCGTTGTAGAAGCTTCCCATCCATTGAGCATTTCAGGAAAACAATTAAAAAAAAAAAAGTAATGAAAATTATTGCGATCTACTAGATGGTATTTTATTTAAATTTTGGAGCTAGTTTTTTTTTTTTAATATCGGATCGTTCCCAGAGATATATAACGATTGATTGGAACCAAACAATTTACCTGAATTGTATTAAAAAAAAATATGATGGACAAGGTGAGGGGAAACGTTTGGAAGTGACGAGAGGGACGGGGAGGGGGGGGGGTTCACGAGGACGCAACGCACTCGGGTAGAGGCGCCCGATAAAAATCTATGTGTATGAATTGTTGCCGGAGTTGGTCGGGAAATCGCTTTTCCGATCCCCACCCCCTCCCACCTCCGCGGTGGAAATAAAAAAAATGGGCGGTGCCGATATAAGGCGCCTGCGCAGGGCCCGCCCATGTCCCGCCGTAAAAATAAGGCGGAGTTTTAGGAAGGAGAAAGAGATAGAGAAAGGAAGAAAGTTGAAGAAAGTGGGGATCAGACCCGGACGGTACATCTTTAAAAGAACTCGGGTCCGAGTAAACAGAATTAATTACCATCATTAATATATCTGATAGTCCGGGAAAATCTGTCGTAAAAGACATCTAGCCCCTGAATTTCCTTAATAAAAATGTGGCTGATGTAGCTTGCTCAGGTCTAGGAGCGCTAAGTCTACAGCGGGAAAACCTAGCTTATATAAGCATATCGAAGAAAATATTTGTTTTAATTAGTGTGTGTATATATGTGTAT
>NW_027116778.1:0-6052 GCF_000696795.3 Halyomorpha halys | reverse complement strand
TAGATAAGAAATTAATCAATTTTTTTTTTGGAGGGGGGGGGGAGAAACAAATATATCATATGTACACTAACAATTTCCTTGGCAATCAGTAAATAAAAAAAGTTCTAATTTTTCTCTCATTTGGATGATATTATTATTTTTTGGAAAAAAAATGGTTTTGGCTCTTGTTTACTGGTTTAATAGGAAGGCGTCCCCTCCTACTGATTTATTCTCTTTACTTTTCTTTAAATAAAATTTGTTGTCAATTTTTCTACTTAAAGGATTTTAAGGAATGCAAATAAAAATAATTTTATGTTTTGAATTAAAAAAATTTATTAAAACGAACCTGTAAATGTTACCTTGGTAGATCTTCTTCATCTCTATTCAAATTAAATAAATATTTCTTTTTAACATTTAAACAAGAGTTTCTTGTCATAACAACAGTATCACTATCATCTGAAGGGAAGAGATTCCAAGTATCGATAGTTAGTCATTTATTGATTTTTATCTTATTTAGGAAAAGTAATAGTAAATAAAAAGTAGATATAAAATATATCCGAAACCATAAGAGGAATAAAAAAAACGGTGCATTCCTCAATTGTTAGGTTTTAATGAGGTGTTAATTGTAAAGCATAGATTAATATCAGGAGAAGATGTGGGATGAGAAGGGATGTGGTCAGCAATAATAGACAAATAAACAAAACTATTTATTTCTGACTTTTCGACCAGGATTTGAGGTCTTCACCAGGGCTAAAAAAACAAAAAGCCAGATAACATCCATAATTCAGAGAAACATTAAAATATTTTTGTTTATTGGTGTATTTTTTCCGACCACAGCCCCAACCATCTTCTCATGTTAGATTTTAATGGTTTAATTTAATTTGACTACAGATTTTTTTAAATTTTATTTTAAAAATGTTGGTTATAATCTATTTGTTTGCCCCTTCCTTTCTAGAGTAATATCACAATACCGTTAATAGCGATAGATATTTTTCCTTCAATTTATATGAGTTTTTCATTTGTTTAATATTATTTGTTTTGTGGAATATTGAGGTTTTGTTTTAAGTACTAATGAATTAATAAACTTTAAACTTGAAAAAGTCATAAGTAGGTTTTATTTTTTTTTTAGTTTTATTTCACTTATTGAGAATCAAACTATTGAATCCACTGAGTTTTGGGTAGTCAAGCACATCAGCCTTCTTATCTGTAGAGCTCTCTGCGAAACGTTAAGATTAAGTAAAGTTTAAAACTCTTTGTGTTGCAGCTCATTACAGCTCTACATCCATCTTATGAGTGGCTGTGACTGGCGTAAAAAAGTTATAACTATCATATTGTATAGAATAAATCAAATTTTATTCTTTCCAACATTTTTCCCCATTTTCGGTAAATGTTTATTTTTGCTAAAAATATTTTTATTGTTCTAAACAACAATAGTATAATGTTTGATCTAAATTAAATTACGTCATTTTCCACGGAAACATCTATGTTTCAGATCTTCCAAAATTAAGTTTCACTCTTGAAATTCCAAACAAAATGCTAGAGCTCTAAATATTATGTATTAAATATCAACGGAAAAGTTAGTTGAGCATAGCAGCTAAAAGGTGTAAGACAAGGCAACTATTTTCAACCATTATTTTATTTACAAGATTACTTGAATTCATTATTCTTTCATAAATCCGAAAACACGTTGATTCCCTGATATAATCTAATCTTCATAAATTTATTCTTTCACTCAACAGAATGCCTTACACCAACAGTTCTCAGAAAAGTTGTTTTAATAGTATCTACGTATTTCTCGTTGCAAAATTCTTACATATCTGTTCTACAAAAGTAGAGAAAAAATGAAAATAGACAGTGAACATCTAATAAATGAATTGAACACAAATGTAATGAAAATATAATTATGTAAAATTTACATTTTGATCTTAAACAGTAATGTAATAGTAAATTGTTATAAAATCAATTTTGAAAACATAGAGAACGATTTTTTGGAGCTAATAAATTAAAACTCAAATATTATAACCTTCATATTTCTTTTATACTGATTTGTTTTTGATTTATTATTGATTATTTATTTTTTCAAACACTGTAATATCCTGAAGAAATTTCTTGTTTTTTTAAATATCAATAAGCATCATTTCTGTTATTAAATTAAATTGAAAATCTTTATGTGCATATCTTATGCATACTAGGAGTTTTAGTGGGGCGGGTCCGGGTGGGAACGATTGCCTTTTTTTTGTATTAGGATTTCTTGTGAAATTGTCACATTGTTACATCGACCAACATACTCGCTATAATTACTGGCATGTTTCACGCCGTTTTCCAATTTCAGGCGTTTTTTACACTTTGCTCGATTAAACTATCTTAAAGTCTTGGTAAAAAAATTATTACTTAAATAGTAATTAAACTATTTAATGGGAGCCAACGTTTCGTCCCATGTTGCAGTGCTTCATCAAAGCTTATCGAATACAAAAAAAATTTTTTTGTCATTTTATCATGCCATTTTTTTTTTGTTTACTTCCATTCAAGAAGTCCTAATGAAGTCCTACAACGTGGGGCGACACGTCGGCTTACAATTAATAGTTTAACCGAACCTTCATCTTCCTTTGATATATATATATTTTTTAATGTTAATTCAAATTCATGCTGATATATTGGTTGATTTAAAACAGCGAAATACTTTAAATACATATATACCAAACACGTCCGTGAATTTTAATTATGATTAATAAAAAAGTTTTAAAAGTCATCAAATCTATAATACACTAATTAACCTTCTTAACTTAATCACGAATGACACTCAAAAAAATAGCTATTCATTGGCCCCCGAGCGTAAAGTATCGTAAAGCTAAGTCCTTACCCCAGCTAAGTCGCCGTTGACTTAGGAAGAAGGTAATGAACCGACCGCACATATACCTAACTAAAACGGCAGTTAAAGGCTGAGCGTTGATAATGATGTTGAGTTGCGGCCGGGGGGAGAAGGGGGTTGGCCTCAACTTACACAGCCCGCAAACAATGTGTGTACACTAAGTTCTTGGCTTAACTATCTTCTCCTCTTAAGTCCCTCTTACTTATTTCTTATTCCTTCCTGGGCTTTTTTTTGTTTATATTGTTTCGTATTTTTGGGGAGAAGGTAAAATTTTTTTTTTTTAATATTTATTTATTGCTATTTACAACTGTACATTATAATACATTTAGTAAATCTGATGTAAGTTAAATTTGAGTGTTAGGCGTGTAGAGAAACTACCCATTGGTAGCACTCTAATGATATTTTACATTAGCTGGCGATCTTCTTTTCAGGCGTCCTCGGAGGATTGTCAGGAATGGAAGAGGATGCAAGATTAGAAACTAGGGGGTTTGAGTGGTTAGAGAATTTATAATGGAAGGAGTGATATCTGGTTCGGGCTAGATCGGATACATAGGGAACATTGAGGTCTTTATGTATGATTTTACTTGTGACAAAGTAAGGAGCATTGAGGATTTTACGAAGGATTTTGGATTGTAAGGATTGAATACGAGAGAAATTCGAAGGTTTAGTGGAGCCCCAAATCTCAACTCCATATATCCAGATTGGCCTTATTACAGTCATGTAGATCAGTCTTTTGTAATGTGTTGGAAGGTTAGACAGTTTGTCTAGTAAGTGCTGTAATAGTCGAAATCGACGTGCAGTTTCCTGTCTTTTCAGTCTGGTGTGAGGATTCCAGGTTAATCGCTTGTCCAAATGTAGTCCAAGGTAGCGGATCTGTTCGACAGGGGTAAGAGTAACATCATTAAATGAAACTGTAGGGCAGGCAGTAGGTTTACGACGAAGGGTAAAGGTGATTTGATGGGATTTGTTGGAATTTATCTTAATCCTCCAATTACGACACCAATCTTTGAGGGCTGTGATATGGGAAGATAAAATTAAAATTTAGATGTAAAAAAAACGGCGGATTCGAACTCAGAAAAGTAATATTCATAATTTCACATTTAAATAATTAAAATTAACTTTTCAAATTAAGACACTTAATATTAATCGATATTTGTTTATTTATTGATTTATGCTTCTTATACGTTTTATCATCAGGTAAAAACTGGAGATTTAGTTAGGTCTTGATTTCGCAAAAAAGATTAATTGAATTTTCCTTTATTGCAATACTTATGAATCTGGTGATCCAAATTTTCTTTTACAATAAGTATGGTCATACCTGATTTAATGATTGATTAATGATATAATGAATAATGATACCTGATTTAGCAGATTGAATCTCTGACATTTTTCTATTGAATTTTGATTCTACTAGACATTCATTTATCGCGGATTAAAAAAAATAAAAAGAAGTGTATTTGATATTTCAATTATTTCCGAGAGAAGGGGTTCAAGGAATCTATTTTTTTGTTTATTTTAATAAATATTACAAATGTACATTTACAATATATAGTCCCTTTGAGGCTATTCGTCAGTCCCCTTCTCATTGGCTTAGCTGGATTCAAGGATAGTGTCGAAGTGGTCATGATCCACGAATTATTACTGTTTAAACAGAGCTTTCATGGACCAATTTTCTGTAACCTTCACGATTTACGATTGAAGTTGTATCATGTAGGGCTACACACCATCGCCAGATCGTTGCGAGTTGCCTCCAGTAGGCTGATGAGCCTCATAAGCTGTGAGGGAGGGTAAAAGTGTGGCGTTCCAACAGAAGTAGTAACATCAACGATTATCTATTCTCCCAGATATATATACATTTGACTTGAGACTTCAGCATGAAAATTGTTGGTAGTCTGTCTTTTATTATTAAACAGATGTAAAATAAGTTCGTAGTGGTTTTTACTGGTGATTTCAATAAAAACTTCAGATTCTTGTAAATATTTTTAATCAATTATATATGACCCATTTTGATATATTACATGTTGCCATCTTTCAGGTAATTTTTTTAATTCCGTTCTCCCAGAAACAGGCGGAATTAACTCCTCTATGTGTGTCTTGCATCCTCGAGCGAATTAAAGTGTTTCCCGTTAAGAGAGTTTTGAAGGGCCCGAAATATGTGAAAATCTGTTGGGGCAAGGTCTTGTGGATAGAGGATCACATCCCAGCCACACTCCAATTATTTCTGCCGGGTCTACAAAGGCACGTGAGGATGGACTTATGAGAGGTTATCGTGATGAAAAACTATGTCTGCCATTAGCCAATGCCGGACGCTTTTGGTCAACCGCTGCCTTTAATTATTCCAACTGGGTATTGGTAATTATGCAACTGCAAAATTAATTTTAGTTTTTGGAGTCGTTAACGGCTGGTCACTTCGTTTTCCCAGGACTTTATCCTCAAAATATTATTGTACAGGACCCACTTTTTATCCCCAGTTATTAACCTCTTTAAAAATGGATCATTAACATGGAGTTTCAGGAGGGAATAGCTAATGGATATGCGGTCCAATAAATTATTTTTCGCCGAATTGTGGGGAACCTCACTTCGAGAACATATCCCGCAGGGCCTAAATGATTTGAGACACTTGCATGAGATATGTTAAGCGTTTCTGCGATATCCCGTGTCGTAGAGTGAGGGTTATCTATGACCAATACTTGAATTTGGTCATAATCAACGGTTGAAAGATTATCCGAGAGCTTTGGTTCTTTCTAGTTAAATTTCCGGTTCTGAACAGAGGAAACCACTTGCGGATAGTGCTTTCTCCTAAGGTATCATCACCATACACACTGAAAATTCTGTTAACCGTCTGTGCAAATTTTCCTCTCAGAATTAAAAAAATCATGAAATGATGAACATGATTTTTTTTTCTTCCATTTTGAGCGAGCAAAATACCACTCAAAGAAAAGGAATCTCGGTTGAAACTGATGCATAAAAGCACCTTAACTAATCCTCTTTGAGAATATGTGATCATTATTGACCTAGAGTAGGGATAATAAGCCGATTCTGGGCCAGTAAATGAGTCAAATTGGACTTTGGACCCTAGCCTCGAACCAGCCTTAGCCACGTGACCTTGGTCCCTAGCCTCGAACCGGCCTTAACCACTGGGCAATGAGTCATTTTGGACTTTGGACCCTAGCTTCGAACCTACCTTAACCACTAGTCACGTGA
>NW_027116777.1:13008-13412 GCF_000696795.3 Halyomorpha halys | reverse complement strand
TTCAAATGTAGTTGTGTTAATCATTAAAAAAAATTTATTTGAACTTATTTCCAAGTCGTTTTAGAAACAAAAAAAAATAAAAATAAAATCTATCTATATCTATTTGTAACATCTTCTCCCTAACTTAATACATGAGCTATTTTCCCACCTCCTTAGATCTCAATCTTATGAAAAATGTTAAAAAAATGTATAGCTAATCCATATGAAATAAAACTACTTTATATACCAAGGCAATACGTTGGACCATTCCCAATTATTTATGTCCATTGTTTTGTTTTTTCCTCTTAAAAAGACTATAAAAGTTATTTCTTATTTAATTTACAAAATAATAAAAACCTTTTTTTAATTTGTTCATTAATTTAATGATTATTCTAATAAATATGATTATTATTTAGATAATCATT
>NW_027116777.1:6817-7191 GCF_000696795.3 Halyomorpha halys | reverse complement strand
TTTACAGACCTCTGCACGCTGTAGAAGAGGTTTACAGACCTCTGCACGCTGGAGGAGATCTTTACAGACCTCTGCACGCTGGAGAAGACCTTTACAGACCTCTGCACGCTGGAGGAAACCTTTACAGACCTCTGCACGCTGGAGGAGATCTTTACAGACCTCTGTACGCTGGAGAAGAGCTTTACAGACCTCTGCACGCTGGAGAAGAGCTTTACAGACCTCTCCACGCTGGAGAAGAGCTTTACAGACCTCTGCACGCTGGAGAATAGCTTTACAGACCTCTGCACGCTGGAGGAGACCTTTACAGACCTCTGCACGCTGGAGGAGACCTTTACAGACCTCTGCACGCTGGAGAAGAGCTTTACAGACCTCTG
>NW_027116777.1:0-780 GCF_000696795.3 Halyomorpha halys | reverse complement strand
TATATATCATACCCATGGAAATTTGAGCTATTAGTTTCAGCTAATAGTGTAATAGGGTGGGTGTGTAAGGTTGTGGAACCTAGTAAAGAACGGATCCCTAAAATTTTAATAAAAGTTCAAAAACCTTTTAAGGTATGACCATATCCTCTAATATATTATTTATTAACTCTCTTTTTCTTTCTATTGTACATCTGTCGCATTGTACATCGTTTATATTGTACATCATTTATATTGTACATATATTGTACTGTCCGTCACTTGAGATATTGCTGGAGATCTACAATAGATAGTTAATATTTATTTCTAATTACTAATTTTTACTTAGATATGTGAAGTTTACTCTCGAATGCTTAAGATGGATATTACTTAAGATTAGAAAGTGCACTCTGATATGCTTACAATTTATTTTAATTTTAAAATAACGAAATTGTACCTTCTCAAAAGGACTTTGTAGGAGCTATATCCTTGACCAAGACGATGGGTTTATATCTTCATTTGGACTTTGACTAAAGTGTTTACATAAAAATAACTTGAACAGAAAGAAATATCGACACAGTGATAAAAATAACTTTTAATTATTTAAAAACATTGTATTTTTTGTACTACTGTGAAGAAGCCAGATTGTACATGAACAAATCATGTTCTTTACTTAATATTTTAAGTATTCCAAATTAAATCATATGTTCAAAATATATAAACGATTTTATATAATAATTATACCGATGAATGTTTTATAATGATTCTACCTAAGTGATTCCTATATCAACAAAATAACAACAA
>NW_027116776.1:2901-5366 GCF_000696795.3 Halyomorpha halys | reverse complement strand
ATTTAGTGATGATATTTCCATATTGTTTTCAAAATATCCATATCAAAATGTTACGGCGGGTAGGGGTTCGAAAGGAACCTTTACTACCCCAACCGTGAAAAAGAAAGAATAGTCGAATTTTGTTATTTTTGTATTTTTAAATAAGTAAACATAATAAGAAGGAACACAAAATATACAAACTAGAAAAAAAAAAAGAAAGATTAAAAATATTACAAAACTAAATTAATTGAACAAAAGATAAAAAAAAGTCTTATTTCACCGGTGATTGGTGGGGCCCCGGTTGTGGTTGTTCTCAGTGGATATTCTCGTGGAAGTAGATCGACAAAAGGGACGTACGTCCGCCCGCCTTGTCCTGTTGGAGGATGAGTCGAAGAAGTCCGCCCGCCGTGGCTAAGATGATTTAGCTGGCGAAGATGGCCAGAATGCTGGCAACAACGAGTGCGTAGTGAGGAGAAAATGGAGGAGATATGTGTATGCAGGGAGACGTTAAGAAGTTGTCTGTTTATTTTCAGTATAAAAAACAATAGAGAGTAGTTGTTTTGTTTTTTGACTTAATAAAAATCACATGTTTCAATTATCGATTTGAGGACCATATGTTGGCCGCAACATCGTTTAAAAATACAATGAAATTCCTAAAAAAAAATTTTTTAATCGATATTTCATATAGTTTTCGAAATTCGGCATTCAGTCAGTATCGATATTAATGTTTAGAAAGTAAAGATATTGCGTTATTATTTAATCGAAATATAGATATTTTGTTTAAAAATACTAAAGAATTAAAAAAAAAATTATAATTTCTTATTACATTTTATTTATAACGAAATATCGATATTTCTATAAGATAATATCTGAATATAGTTACAAAACTTTGATATTGATATTAATAAGAATGTCAATCAAATATTAATATTTTGTTGTATTATCGCTTCCTAAGTTTGATATTTATAAGAAACAAAATTATTGTAATGTTTTTAAAACTACCAACTACATATCAACTAAATCCGAAATGCATTTAGCATTGAACATGACTGCAAACAGGGGTGCTCACAACCCTATACTTATAGGATTTAACATGGTAAAACATTTTACATTTAACACAACACCATGAATACCCCTTTTATTAGGTCACAAATAAACTCATCCATAAAAACTTCAAATTCCTATTTGTAGCATGTTTTAACCGAAATAGCTATTTCACCTCCTTCCATTTCATAACCCTAACCAACCCAAACCCCTTAGTCCCTGATAATCCTACGAGCTGTCAGAAAATAAGATGACTACTGGATCTTCTAATTTAATGAAAATATTAAAGTATCACAATGAGGTGGGTGCGGTCAGCAAAGAACAACATAGATAAACAAAACCATATTTATTTATTTTATGCCGACGTTTCGACCTGAGTTTCAGGTCTTCATCAGGGCTATAGAACAAAAGAGATAACAACAACATTTAGAGTAACATACAATTGCATTACAACTATTCCTTTTCAGTTGTATGTTTCTCTAAATGTTGTTGTTATCTCTTTTGTTCTATAGCCCTGATGAAGACCTCAGTTCGAAACGTCGGCATAAAATAAATAAATATGGTTTTGTTTATTTATGTTGTTCTTTGCTGACCGCACCCCCGACAAACTTCTCCAATGATTAAAGTATCACCATTGGGTGATTCCTTCCTAAGATTATTATGTGTTCGAAAGTGATTATCACAATCACTTATTGTATTTTTTTAAATAAAATTGTAAAGTTTAATAAATATATAAATAATTATAAATAAAGTATATGAAATATGTGTGAAACCTAGCTCGATCTGAAATTCCTAATTTTTATTTATAATTGTACGCTATTAAAAGGAAATTTTATTTTAAATATTTATTTTTTTTTAATGAACGACATTTTATTGTAAATTTTTATTGAAGAAAAATGAGTTCAGATGGAAACTGATAATTTAGAGAACTTTTGTGAAGCAAAGAGGAGCAGAAACGGCTGTGGAAATCCCAACCAGACCTCCCAGGGCGGTAAAAAGCCAGGCATGGTACATTTACAAATCGTTCCACGCACATCACCCTCTCAGTAGAAAAACAATAGACCCCGTATGCTAAAGTGGAAGAATAACAGGCCAGTCAATGCTCGTATGGTTTTCAACATGCAATAAATTAAATAATTCATAAGCTTTAAAACTTATACAAAGATAAATATTAGAAGTTCGTTATAACAAGGCACGGTTTACCGAAGCATGGGCGTAGGCAGATGGGAGATTTTTGGGACGTAAGGAAAAAACAATAGTAAACTTCTATGATAGATGATTTCTTTCTGGAAACATGCTATAATTAGGAAGGTGACATTGTTGATTTGACATCTTCACGGATCACAGCCACACCTTTGAAGGAACAAGATGGATATACGTCGATTCTTCGGTAAAAAAAAAGTAAGATTAAATGAGCGCAATTATTCGTCATATACTCATAT
>NW_027116776.1:0-761 GCF_000696795.3 Halyomorpha halys | reverse complement strand
ATCTACTTAAACAAATCAATGAGTTGTTATTAAAGGAAATGTATGCGTACACTAAATTTATAGGAATTATTTTTTATTTATTTGTTAAGAAAAATTCTTTCAATATAATGAGGTGTAGATAGTCGACCGTAGATTACTGATTGGAGAAGATGATCGGGGGGTGCGGTCAGCAAAGAAACAATGCCGACGTTTCGACCATAAAAACAAAAAGACAACAACCATCATTTAGAGAGAAAAAAGTTTATTAATAACTATGGACAAAGATAGTAGTAGATTGATTACATTATTATTTATATACATATTAATGTGAGTAATAAATAAATGATACAGTGGAAAGAATCTATAAAGAATTAGTTAAATTAATAATGGAGCTTATGGAAAAATAACAATATGTAAAAGAAAAGAACAGGGGATAAGAAGGAATAAATGGAGAAAGGGGAATGAAGAAAGTAAGAAATGCTAGAGTAAGGTTATAGGAAGAGAATCCAGGCTACAGTGATATAAATTGCAGGAAAAGCCACTGGAGTGCAGGTCGACAAAAGACGTTACATAAATAGAAATTTAAAGGTCACAAGATCGTAGAGACAAAATAGTCAATGGGAGAGTAAAAAAAAGAAAAAGAAAAGAATTATGTTGGTTCTTATGTAAAATGTAAAATAAGAGAGCCCAAAAAGTAATAAAATGTATCAACACATAAAGGGCGTGTAAAAACGGATATATTAACGGGGAGTATGTAAAAACAATGTTATAAAAAATGAGAA
>NW_027116775.1:11020-11497 GCF_000696795.3 Halyomorpha halys | reverse complement strand
TTTAATTAACTAAAGAGACATAATAATTAATCAGTCATTAGTTAGTTGCACCAATTATTAAGATTTATTTAACTCAGATTTGTCTAAGAGTTTAGTAAAACTCTGGTAACTTCGCGAATTTTTCTTTTCGGTTTTGTTAACAAGGTCACCTAAATCTAAGATAATTGTCAATAGATCGCGCTAGTATTCTTAAAAATGTAGGTCAAATATTTATTAAACTCATAATTATTACATTTTTTCTGTTTTGTATTACCATTACCTACACCCAGCTAAGATAACATTTAGCATATAATATATAATAGTTATCATTCGAATGTAGCAATTTTTAATCAGTGAATCATAGTTTATAAAAACAAATAATGAAATAATCATTCATTAAGTAACTGTAAGGATTGGATTCTGGAGGAATTTGATGGTTTAGTGGAGCCCCAAAGCTCAACTCCGTATGTCCAGATAGGCCTTATAACAGTCATGTAG
>NW_027116775.1:7168-7580 GCF_000696795.3 Halyomorpha halys | reverse complement strand
TATAAAGTAGTTTATTATGTTGATCTTAGTAGGAGTAATAGTTTACATGAAATTTGCTTATATAAATTGATTTATAGTTGGTCGGACAAATTTTCATTTGGCAAATTCATATTCATATGTGAATATCATTAAAACTACTAGCCCTACGAAGATAAGTGTCATAAATTACTTAATAGTAAGATACATTTTCTTTATTTTGAGTGTTGGCAGACACATGTGCGTCTTATGGATCTAGAGATATATTTTTTCAAAAGTCCAACATTTTATATGAACACCTAGAAATTAACATTTTGTGAGTTTATTTTGTCAAATATCATAAAAACTACTTCTCCTACGAAGATAAACATTATTAACTATAATTATATTATTTCAAAATTTTTCGAGACCAGGTAATATTTATCAATTAATTAAT
>NW_027116775.1:3582-3948 GCF_000696795.3 Halyomorpha halys | reverse complement strand
GATGTCCCTGAGGATGGCTGGAAGGGCCGAAACGTAGGACAAATAAATAAATATATAGTGTTGAGACTATTTGGATATTAAATTAATTAATTGATTATTATTAACTATTTTGTAATAAATTTGACTAGCTTTAATTTGACCGTTGGCAGATACATCTAATGGTTTCTGAAAAGAAGTTTTTCATAAATCAAACTTATTGTCCGAAGAAATAAATATAAAAAATAAATCAATTTATTTTAGCAAATATCATGAAAACTACTTATCCATTAAAAAATCTATTGAAAATTATCAGTCCGAAAATTTTGCAAACATAACACAGCATTTTTTTTCTTGCCACATTATGATATTTAATAAGGATCATTTTTA
>NW_027116775.1:0-347 GCF_000696795.3 Halyomorpha halys | reverse complement strand
TCCTCTTTTACAGTAAATCCAAAGCCCTGCTGCAAGAAGTAGAGTCGGATCGTGTGCTCCGCTATCAACAAATATTAATAATGAGAGTATCTATTAGAAATAATTGAGAATTAATCATAATTTTTTTTTTTAATAATTTATTTATTGATATTTACAACTGTTTTACAAATGTATATACACATCAAGTAAACTTGCTGTAAGTGGTATTATGACATGCTAAATCATGTGGAGAATCTACCCATTGATAGAACCCCAAAAACATTTCTAAAGGAGAAGATCTCGAGGTCATATTCTTTTCAGACGTCTAGGAGGATTATTAGGTAGTGAAGGAGAAGCCAGGTTAGAAA
>NW_027116774.1:0-1113 GCF_000696795.3 Halyomorpha halys | reverse complement strand
ACCTAAACAATTTCCAAAACCAGATCTCCATCCAAAGAAAGTTTTTCTCATTGTTTTCTGGACAGCCGTTGGGAGAAGGTTACCGACTGTAACGGTGGATATTTTGATGAATAAAGGTGATTATTTGAAAATATTTATTTATTTATAATTTCCCCCAAAAAAAACGACAGGACTTTTTGAATGACCTGGTATTATAATGGCATCTATCTACCTAGCATCTACCTATTGATAGAGCTCTAATAACATTTCTAGAAGAGATCTCAAGGCCATCTTCATCAGACGCCTAGGAGGATTATTAGGCAATGAAGGAGATGCCACGTTAAAAAAAATACGTGGACTCAACTCTGTAAGCCCAGATAGGCCTTATATAATCATATAAATGAGTCTCTTGTAAATAATTGGAAGTTTAGATAATGAATCTAAAGTGTTGTAATATTCGGATTCGACGAGCGTTTTTTCTGTCTTTTCAGTCTTGTGTGAGGATTCCAAGTCAGTCGTTTGTCCAGATGTAGTCCTAGTTAACGGATATTTTTAACAGGAATAAGTAGGGTATCATTATAGGATACTGTGGGGAAGGAAGTCATGGGTTTACGACGAAAGGTAAATGTGACTTGATGGGATTTATTTTAATCCTCCAGTTTTCACACTATTCTTCAAGGGTGGTGATTTGGGATTTGAGATTTTGGGATACAATGGAAGGGTTATTATTCACTGATAATATACATGTGTCATCGGCATACGTGTGCTAACAGTGTTAGTATAGATGCTGTAAAACTGTATAAAGGATAAGTTTAAGAATAATACCCTGTGGTACACCAGTAGACTGAGTAAAGAAGGATGAATAAGCGCTGTTGTGGTTTACATTAAATAATCTGTCAGAGAGATAACAACGGTTAATAGGGAAGTATGCAGGGGGTAGGAATTTACGGATCTTGTGTAATAGTCCCGGGTGCAAAACAAAAACTAAAGTCGATTTTGACCTGTAGAGGTGCTATAAATACCACAATAATAGTTACTATCAGTTAATGTGGCATTATGCCGCTTTATCAGCATGCTTCTTGGGTCTAAATAGATTTCTTGCACTTTGCCCACTATAGACGCCTAGTTTTTAAT
>NW_027116773.1:11372-11630 GCF_000696795.3 Halyomorpha halys | reverse complement strand
CGACACTACAACCCGGTTTATAGTCTTTGCCTGTTCCAAACGCTTGTGTCGCCGCCATCTTATTTGAGACTCCTAGTTTATTACTCTCTCTCCTTGGGAAATGAATTTATAAACAGAACTTTTGATATTCTTCTCACTTATCTGAAACGCCTCAGCTCTTCATTTTACAGTCGTGAAAACCCATAATTGATTAATTTGAATGATAATACCATTTCACCATCGATAACATACGATTACCATTCCAATCGATATAAAATT
>NW_027116773.1:10285-11322 GCF_000696795.3 Halyomorpha halys | reverse complement strand
CCTCAATGTCCCATATATTGCCGATTTGGCCAAAACCAGATACCATTCCTTCCATGGATGGAACTTCCCAACCACCCAAATCCACTTGTTTCTAGCCTGGCTTCTCCTTTATTACCTTATAATATTCCTAGCCGTCTCAAAAGAAGATGGCCTCGGGATCTTCTCCTCTATAAATGTTATTGGAGTTCTATCAATGGGTAGATTCTCCACATGTTTGTATCATGTCAATCACCTACAGTAAATTTACTTGTGTATATACGTTATACAGTGGTAACAATAAATAAATAACAAAAATTCTGACAATTTTCATAATTTATGGGTTACTTTTTTAAAATGAAAATATTGACTCATTCTTGATTTTAACAAAAATAATGAAGAATGGTGCCAAAATTGGAGGATTAAAATTAATTCCAATAAATCCCACCAAATCATTTACCCTTCGTCGTAAACCTATGACCTCTTGCCCAACAGTATCCTTTAATAATACCCCACTTATTCCTGTCGAACAGATCCGTTACTTAGGACTACATCTCGACAAACGACTGACATGGAATCCTCATACAAGACTGAAAAGACAGGATACTGCTCGTCGATTCCGACTATTACAACATTTACTAGACAAACGGTCTAAATTGCCAATCCATTACAAAAGACTGATCTACATGACTATTATAAGGCCTATCTGGACATACGGAGTTGAGCTTTGGGGCTCCACTAAACCATCAAATTCCTCTCGTATCCAATCCTTACAGTCCAAAATCCTTCGTAAAATCCTCAATGCTCCTTATTTTGTTACTATTGAAACCATCCATAAAGACCTAGATGTTCCTTATGTAACCGATCTAGCCAAAACCCGATATCATTCCTTCCATTATAAACTCCTCCTATAAACTTCCTTCTATTATAAGGGCTATCTGAGCCTGGGCTTTGGGCTCCACTAAGCCATCAAATTCCTCCCGAATCCAATCCTTACAGTCCAAAATCCTTAATGCTCCTTACTTTGTCACAAATCAAGTCATCCATCATGACCTCAATGT
>NW_027116773.1:6896-8547 GCF_000696795.3 Halyomorpha halys | reverse complement strand
TATGTCCAGATGGGCCTTATTATTGTCATGTAGATCAGTCTTTTGTAATGAGTTGGAAGTTTAGACCGTTTGTCTAGTAAGTGCTGTAGTTGTCGGAATCTGCATGCAGTTTCCTGTCTTTTCAGTCTTGTGTGAGGATTCCAGGTTAATCGTTTGTCAAGATGTAGTGGGTTCTTTTTAAAATGAAAAAAAATTAAATCATTCTTGCTTTTTACAAAGAAAAAAAATTATTAGTAAGCGAAAAACTGGAATGGGATCGAGGGGAAATAAAAAGTCAAAAAGTGCTCAATATTACAAATTAATATCTAATATATATTTTGTTTTTAAAAAACAGCTTGATAAAGTAGCTTAATTTGTATGCACTGTGTTATTATGGTTTTTATTTTATTCGCCCACAAAATTAATTTTCTTTTCATGTAATCTAATTTTCTTAAATTGTCACAACTCAAATTTTTATTAGAAGTTCACAATAACTTCACTTATCTCACAATTTTCATAATTTATGGTTTACTTTTTTAATGAAAACAATTGAATCCTTACTTTTAACACAAAAAACAAAACAAAATGAAATTGGAGGCCAGGAAAAAAAAATCCAAACAGGGCTCAATATTATAAATTAATAATAATTAATATTTTGTTGTAATAAAAACTACACCTTGAGAATGTAGCTTAATTTGTGTGCACTGTTCTATTATGAATTTTTTTTCTAATTTGTCCCCAAAATTAATTTTTAAATTTTATTTTTATTTAATTTAATTTTCTTAATTTGTCACAACTCAACATTACATTACAATGTTCACAATCATTGCACTTATCTGACATTATTTAAAATTTTCAACACATCACAACACATTCTATATATACAATAAATAGTTTTTGTTATTATTTTGAAACCTTTATTTACTGACACCCGGGCAATCTACTTTATACCGTCAACTATCTTCTTCCAATATATATTTAATATTTTCTCCTCTGTAGTAAACCCTACACAAGAGGCGTATATTTTAAAACAAATTGTGTATACACCATGCATGTTATATACATACAGTGTTAATACAAAATTATTATAATGTAAAATAAAATACAATAGAAAGAACATAACACAACGAAGGAGAGGTGAAAGTTGTTAGATAATAGAATAGTAGAAATAAATAAAATACAACTGAATAGAAAAAATAAGAAAATAAATAACAAATTATATAATTATATTTAAAAAAAAAACATTTTTTTTTTTGCTAGTCGGTCCACAAATTATCAGCCTATGTTGCCAGTGAGCTCTTTAAGTAGTTTCCGGATTAGTTATACAATATTTGTTCGGGTAGAGGCCATGTGTCCCCGAGCAGTAGATATGATTTCAACAAACTATATATTTTGTAATCATTTATGTAACAGTCGTATAATATGTGTTCAAAAGTTTGTGAAGTTCTTCTGTCGCACTTACATGCGTCTGAGTTTCGTAAGTGAAATCTCTTTTAAGTATTGGTAAGTCGGTACGTGTTCTGTGAGAAATTGAGTAAGTTTGTAATGTGTGCTTGTGGTTGTAGTTTTGTGATGTAATATTTGAAATGAATTTGTGTAATGGTTGTCTTTTAGTTGACTGTTCCACTCTTTTGAGTCTGTTAGTAAAGATTTTTTAACGTAAGAGAAAGGG
>NW_027116773.1:3271-4136 GCF_000696795.3 Halyomorpha halys | reverse complement strand
TTAAACAAAATCATGAGTAATTAAAGTTAGAGAAAGTCTTGCACAGTTATCCATGAGGGACTCTATTGAATTTAAATCATTCAAACAGTATAATCTTAATAATGTAATCTTAATCTTAATATAAGAATGGGTGCTTAATTATAAAACATTAAAGGTATTTTAAATATAAAATTCATTATCTTCAAATATAATTGGTATATTTAATAAATATACTAGACATGGAGACGTCGAACAAACCAGGAGCTCAAAGTTTTATATAAGGAACTAGACGTTGTCCAGTTTGTGAGGCTCAGTAGATTGAGGTGGGCAAGGCATGTTGCTCGGATGGCTGAGAGTGATCTGCCAAGGAAGATAGTGACAGAGGTACTTCATGGAGCAAGAGGCAGAGGAAGACAAAGCCTTCGATGGAGTGATGGTGTGAGTGGTGATGCCAGGACCATGATGGGAGTGAGGAACTGGATGGTGGCCGCACAGGATTGTAATGATTGGTGGAGACTGATGTAGGAGGCCAGAACTCGACATCGAGTGGTAGAGCCGAATTAATAACAATAATATTTTATAAATATAAAATACTTTAATTTTTTTTTCCTTCCCAAGCTTCCTCTCTTCTGAATTACTGTAAACTCCAAAGTTTATACGATGTAAAATTCTTACATTTCCTAAGGCTTTTTTTTTTTAATAATTATTATTCTATTGAACAGAATTGATACCATCTCCCACAAATTAAGGACTTAAGTAATCGTTTCCAAATATTAATTCATATTTCAAAAAAAGAAGGATAAAAGAAAAAAAAATGTAAATTATAGCAACAGCACTCACTGAATTAAAAGGAAAAAATAATTTTAAATAATAATTAAGAAATATA
>NW_027116773.1:727-1305 GCF_000696795.3 Halyomorpha halys | reverse complement strand
ATGAAGACCTGAAACTCAGGTCGAAACGTCGGCATAAAATAAATAAATATTGTTTTGTTTATTTATGTTGTTCTTTGCTGACCGCACCCCCCGACCAACTTCTTCAAGGGTTAATTAATTGCTTTGTACGATTCATCTTTGAGGTCCCCAGGGACGCCTCTGTCACCCGATTTTATGAAGAATTGAAGTGGCTTTACCCCTCCTTCCATCGTAAATAATTTATTGCTTCCTTCCTCTACCAAGTTATCCAATCCTGCCGTCCATCGTACATCTCTGATATCTTTCAATATAAATCATCAGTGCATTCTCGCAACACCCGCTCACGGCCTTCAGACTTATATGTAACTGGCCATCGAACCGCAGCCTTTGGTAGATCTTTCCTCATCCGTTCCTCTTCCCTATGGAACTCTATTCCCTCCTTGATTTGTAGTTTTAATACCCTTCTAACCTTCAATTCTATTTTAGAATCTTCTGTCCACCCGATTTCGGAAGAATAACAATTGAAAGTTTCAAACAAGGTTTATATATTTTCTGTACTTAATGTTTCAGATTTTCGTTTATTCTTGTAAATATGTATA
>NW_027116773.1:0-677 GCF_000696795.3 Halyomorpha halys | reverse complement strand
TAAAAATATAATAACATAAAACTAATCAAATAATAAACAAATAAATGTACAAGACAAATAAAATTAAATTCAAGTAAGGCTTTTGATCGAGTTTGGCACCCAGCACTGCTTTACAAACTCCGTAGATTTCTATCTAGATTCTATATATACTTTCTCATCATCCGTTCCTTTCTCATCGATAGATTATTCCAAATAAACAACAGTTCCTATTCTTCCCTCTACTCTCAGTCCGCTGGTGTTCCTCATGGTAGTATCCTCAGTCCCATCCTCTACACCGTCTATATACAGCTGACATTACAACCAATCCTAACACCTACCTCACCACTTATGCCGATGACACATGAGTGCTCGCTGTTAATAAAAATTCTTTGATTGCATCCTAAACTCTCCAATTCCATATCACAGCCCTCCAAGAATGGTTTCGTAATTGGAGGTTTAAAATAAATCCCATCTAATCACCTTTACCCTTCGTCGTACACCTACCGACTGCCCTACAGTCTCCTTTAATTATGTTGATCTTACTCCTGTCGAACGGATCCGCTACCTAGGACTACATCTGGACAAACGACTAACCTGGAATTATCATACACGACTGAAAGGACAGCCTTTATAGCACTTACTGGATAAACGGTTTAAACTTCCAATTCATTATCAACATCAACATCCTTCGTAAAATC
>NW_027116772.1:4071-4702 GCF_000696795.3 Halyomorpha halys | reverse complement strand
CCTAGAATTCAGAAATGCCTCAGGTTCGATCTTGGGATACAGCGTGGTCAGTGTCATAACATAAATCCCTTAGATTGTTGTTGCTCGTTACAGTTTGAGGGCGTAAAACCTATGGGCCCTTTAATATTTACATAATGAACAAATCGCCGTAACATTCTTATTCATAATCATTGTAAAGGAAAAATGTCAACAAAAGGGAGGAATATAAAGCTAAAAAAGGAATCTATTTTTAGGCGAGGAGAAGGTATTAAGTATTAATAAGCGCTGAGAGACATGTGGCTTAGTCTGTCTCGTAACGCTCAGGACGAGTTCATTATCTTCATGAAAGGATTCGCTTCTATAGTCTGCGGGTTAGTCGATTTAATTTTGACAAAGCTTTTTGTTTACTAAAATATTTTTTATACTATATTGCATATCAAAAATCACTGTTTGAGAAATGATACGTTGTATTTGCAAAAATACTACTTCACAATACAGACAAAATATTGTCTTAAAACTCAATCCTTATTATTATTATCATGCTTTCCTACAATATTTAGATTTTCATCTATTTTTCTTTTATTGTCTTATCCGTCATATCTCTCCCCATTCTATGTCTGCATCACATCCGCCTTCGCTCATTCTATTACTG
>NW_027116772.1:3645-4021 GCF_000696795.3 Halyomorpha halys | reverse complement strand
GGCTAGATCGGTTACATAGGGAACATTAAGGTCTTTATGTATGATTTTATTTGTGACAAAGTAAGGAGCATTGAGGATTTTATGAAGAATTGTGGATTGCAATGATTGGATACGAGAGGAATTCGAAGGCTTAGTGGAGTCCTAAAAGCTCAACTCCGTGTGTCCAGATTGTCCTTATTACAATCATGTAGATCAGTCTTTTGTAATGGATTGGAAATTTAGATCATTTGTCCAGTAAGTGCTGTAATAGTCGGAATCGACGAATAGTTTGTTGTCTTTTAAGTCTTGTGTGAGGATTCCAGGTTAATCGTTTGTCCAAATGTAGTCCAAGGTAGCGGATCTGTTCGACAGGGGTAAGAGTAATATCATTAAATGA
>NW_027116772.1:0-414 GCF_000696795.3 Halyomorpha halys | reverse complement strand
AATTACCATATAAATACCAGTTATAACGTAGATAATAAAAATTCATACAAATAATAATACACAACCTAAAAATTGAACCATCGAATTTTTTTATTTAACTACTTAAAAATATAATGTCTTCATAAATACATATTTTTACAATGTTAAATAAAAAATAAACTATTAAAGTTAACTAACAACATTTTAAACAATGTATTTACACCGAATCGAGAGAATTTTAAAATATACAATCTTTTTTTTTTTATTTATTGAAATTTACAACTGTATAATAACATTTATACAAGTAAATTTCAAGCGATTAAACTGGAATTCTCACACCAGACTGAAAAGACAGGAAACTGCACGTCGATTCCGACTACTACAGCACTTACTAGACAAACGGTCTAAACTTCCAACTCATTACAAAAGACTGAT
>NW_027116771.1:3424-3828 GCF_000696795.3 Halyomorpha halys | reverse complement strand
GATATCCATAAGGACCATGTTTTCAAATGAATTGAGACATTTTTTCGATGTTTTGTTTTCCTTTCTGCAGCCTTTCCAAACATTTCAGCATCCGTATTTTCTTTATTTTGTTCCATTTTTATATTATATTTATTTGTTTAAATATAATAAATTGTACCCAATTAGGTCTCAAACACTGTTCATTAATATTAATAAATAATTAATTATTTACCTAATTTTAATTAATTAATTAACATTAATACTTAATCACTATAACATGCTTTCAATGAGGTTGGATCCTCGAGGGTATCAACCTCCTGAAAAATGTACTATATGTATTTAGCATTATATATGGATGGAATGATGTGTTCTCATACATTTACATATCATTTCCAGATCATGTGATAACTTGGCTTATTAGAGTT
>NW_027116771.1:2491-3374 GCF_000696795.3 Halyomorpha halys | reverse complement strand
TATATGTATTTAGCATTATATATGGATGGAATGATGTGTTCTCATACATTTACATATCATTTCCAGATCATGTGATAACTTGGCTTATTAGAGTTATATGCATGAAGGCGTATTTTAATTTATTAGAGAACTTATGAATAAAGTTCTAATATAATCATGATGGTTATAGCCAATATGAAATTGAGAATACTGGAGATAATTAGTAATTTGACAAAATTTACTTGTTTATAGAATTTCCATTCAGAAGTAAGGTATACTCATTTTTGAATATTCTTAATTAGGAGAGGAATCTAGGAGTACTGGATCTTACAGCAGTCTGTTTAGCTGTAGCATTCATTCGGCTCCAATATCTCCTACACTTTCAACTTAGTTCGGTTGGTCTTCCGAACTGCCTACCTGACCCACTATCTTTGATATTTTACCTCTTATGTTAGGCTGTCCATTGTTATTTCACTACGGTTGGCTTGTCCAGCATGACCCAGCTTTCGCGACTTTAAGTGAGGATTGGGAGTTACACAGACACATTGGTACATGGGTAGAAATGAATAAATATAAACGCCAAATCTATCTACACTTTTCGTGTTTAAATGGTTGTATAGGGTCCGTTTTTCAATTTCCTAATCCATAAATGACAAATGGTTACGGGAAAATATTGCTATCGTAATTAATGAATAAATTGCTATTTAAAACGAATTGGAATTAATTTTAACTCAAAATATTGTGGTGAATGAAAGGTGCATGTTGCGCGCACTGCACTCGAGTTTTAAAGGTCACATAGCTGTTACTACTAAAAGGTTAGTAACTAAAATTGCTATTTTCAATTTTTGGAATTTTAAATGAGAGAGTTAAATTTTATGTTATATAGAGTAATACATTCTTAGTG
>NW_027116771.1:0-469 GCF_000696795.3 Halyomorpha halys | reverse complement strand
GTTTTATAAAAAAAAGGGAAAAATTTAACCTAATTATTTCCTTTTTTTAAAACTAAGAGCTGTTTAAGATCGGGTCCGTTGGTGATGTTATGTTTTCGGTTATTACAACACATGATTTGTTAGATATCTTTGAATTGAAAAATCAATTCTAAAAAGTCTACATTCTGAAAATAAGAAAAATCTTGACTTCTAAAAATCTTGACTGATATCCACTGAGCTTGAATAACTCATAACTTTAAGAGTTAGAAACAGTCCAAAACACTAAATGATTCTAATGAGGCTATTTAGAATAATATTTGAGTAATCAAAGGTTACGGGAATTATACATAAAAGGTTTCCCAAATTGACATTTCCCTTGTCAACTCCTTTCTAGATTTAGATTAGATTTTTATTCAGGGCGATCAACATCTAGGTTATTACACCCTTTTTACTTCATCTATCTTCTTGACTTATAGTTGAATGTAGACTA
>NW_027116770.1:399-5211 GCF_000696795.3 Halyomorpha halys | reverse complement strand
TTGGATTGTAACGATTGGATGCGGGAAGAATTTGATGGTTTGGTGGAGCCCCAGAGCTCAATTCCTTATGTCCAAATTGGTCTGATTATTGTAGTGTATACTAATTTTTTGTAGTGAATGGGAAGTTCAATGTCAAAAGTGTCAATTCCGTATATATCATAATGAACCTTATTTTATTATTATTGATATTATTCTATTATAATATACATTATTATCTTTGCAAATTACAGTGGTGGTTTCTATGGAGATTTCAAAACACGCATATATATAATTGTACAAACTCCACCAACCTATTGGCGTAACAGTAATACAATGATTTCAGATGTACTCAAGTGTCTTCAGGGAGATGGAATACTTAATGGAAGATGTCGGTGATTTTGAAGAACCGCTCTGGTGTAAATTTATCCACTACGATTCGCATTCGGCTTCCTTAGTTCTTGAAGATCTAAAGGCAAGTTAAGAGTTTAATTATTTTTATTTTAGTTATTTTTTATACAAGATAGTTATAAATTGCATATTATGAACATTAATAAAATGCTAATGAGGATAAACCTAAATATAGATTTTTATTCTTCTTCTTTGTTCTTCCTGGCTAGAGTACCACAAGAGAACCTATCCATTTTGGGAAGAAATGCGTGATGTCTAGTTTTCCTTGACCATCATAAAAGATGTCAGGGGACTTTGTGAACCTTTCAGCCAACATATCCGACTGCGTCATTTGTAGGGTTTGTCCCTTCGCAGTTGATTATCTGGTCAGGACCCAGCTGATCCGTACAGTCTTCGGCTCCAGTACTGGTAGCATTGCAGCCTGCCACCAAGGATATTTATCGACCTCCCGGTCTAGATCCGCTGTGTTCAGTCGGAAGCAGGGCCACCTCGACCAGGATGCGGTTCTTCACCGCGCACGGACGGTCTTGGCAGTTTCGTCCTCGAGGTCTCCACTTATAGTTTCTCAGGCCTCTCGGCTACTTCTCTGGCTCCAGTCTCTAAGTCTTCCCTAGCTAAAGGTACTTCCTCTCCTCAGCACCTTGACCCATGATTTTTATTTTTACAGACCTTTTGAGTCGTATTCGTTTCAAAGCGAAAGTTCATTTCATGGACAACAGATAGGAAAGTTTATTTTTAAAAACTTAACTTTATGGTATGAATATATTTCTATTCATTTTATTTTTTTTAAATGTGTCACTCCAAATGTTATGTTATAAAAGATAGTTATCAACAATAAAAAAAAAAAATCAGTATAAATTCTGATTTGTTCTATTACCGAATGTTAATTAATAATGTTGTGAAGATCAAAAACCCTCAATAAATATGTAATATACTTTTTAGAAAGATAATCAAAGTAATGAAGTGTGATTGAAATTGAATATGCGTTTTTTTAAACATTAAATAATAATGCCCCCAAACCAATTTTATTTTTCTTCTTCTCAAAGATTTACAGAACAACATTTGTTCAAACAACAATATTATATTAACAAAATCAAAATGTTATATTATATTATTAAATGAAAAATATCCATTTTCATTTTTTGGGTTGTTTATTTTATGTAATGTATAATATGTCTTATGTAATGTATCCTTAGGTGGCAGGATTTGGTCTGGCGTCACGGCAGGTTGGGATAGATATGGAACACGGGCAACTCGCACTCAGAAGTCTCGCAAGGTTTCATGCAATGGGGAAGGTATTGGATGAGAGAGGCTTAATCTCCAAAGACGACTTCCACTCTCACCCCCTCATGACTAACAGCCGCTATGTGGAGACGTTGAGCTATTCCGGGCTGAAATCTTTGCGCGAGGCTATAGTGGAGCATTGGGGTCCCGAATGGTAAGGAAATTTGATCATGAATAATATTTTTAATTCTTGAATATCTTATCCTAGAGTTTTGGGGCCCAAGGAAAAAAAAAAAAAAAAAAGCTTTCTTACTGGAAGCGTGTTTTACTTAGTACGGTAACATAGTTAAGTTGACATCTTCAAGGATCATACTTATCTCTAAAAATTATGGGGAAAACGTATAAAAATGTTTTAGATTCCATTGTTCCTATTATAACTTACAGTTTAAAGAAGGCAACCAGGATGGTTAATATTTTTGCCAGCAATCCCAGAAGACTGATGCTCTCATAGCAAATCTCTTCATCGGCTCTTATATTTTTGTACTTATTGTGTGTATTATATGTATCTATGTATAATAATTAGGTTTATACTACATTTTCTCTTTAATTTACTGTGATGTGAAGTAGGAATAAAATGGTGAGGGTATTTTTGGAATGTGTGTGTATTTTATGGCCTCCCTTCTTGGCGAAATCCTGTCTACGCCCATTTCACCAAATCGAAAGTACTTTATGATCCGACGTTATGTACATTTCTTATTTTTTTTATGACCTCTTTCATAATGTGTCACCTCGATGGGTCACATCAAATATCAATTGGACTAAATATGCATCATTATTTCTGAAATACGGGAGGGGTGCGGGTTGGGGTCTAGAGGTAACCAACAAAGGTCAAGTTTTCATTATGTGAGACCACCACAGAAATAAAAGTTGACCTCCCAGGCCGGATTCAAACTGGCGTCGCTGCAGTCACGAGTCAGTTAGATTTTACTCTCTTAGAGTTCTGATCTTTTTCTAAACATGTTTGGGAAACTGACCCTTGGAGGACATCCTCCCTTCCCGCTGCCTCCGTAATGACGTCTCTGGAAGGAGATAAAATCCAGAGTTCAAAAAAAGTATGAAATAATGATTAGTAGCCATTAAACATATGACATACCTAGCTTACCTGTAATATTTTAGTCTTTTGTTAGCTGTAAATCTTAATTTGAAATAAAAGTAAATAATAATTTGTAAAATGTAAAATCAATAAGAGAAAACTACATTGTTGTTAGATGAAAGTTTCAAATTATTTGAAACTTTCATCTAACAACAACAATCCTAAGATTTAATAATTATTATTAAATCTTTTGAAGTAGTGTAACTCACATAATACAATTACATACATACTAAAATATATGTACCCATACATTGTTACTTTATTCTTCTGCAGGAAGAGCGTTGCATCAAAGCTGGACATACCAGTGGATGTTTTCTACGAGAAGGTGAAGTCCTGTAGTATGTATACAGAAGAAGAATTCGTGTGTCTCAATCACGGAGACTGTTGGACTAACAACATAATGTTCAAGTATAACTGGGAAGGAAAGCCTCACTCATTAAGGTAAGAGTTAACACAAAAGTTGCAACCATAAAAATAGCTTCTTAGCGACATATAATGTTTTGGAATAAATATGATTTTTTTTTCTCTTAAGTTAGTAAGTAAATTTATTTGAATCAGTGAAAATGAAAACAATACAAGCTCAATGTAGGGCATTTTTCACAAGACCAATAATTTATTTTGAAACTTATGTTCATCCCAAGTTATTTTTAACGAAAAAGAATTGCTGGTAATGTTAATGAGACCTGAAAGTATAATATCTGATAATTAATCAATCCCTAAAACTCACTGATAATGATTCACAGGATAACCAAAATTTGACTGCATATATTTCAAAAAGTTGATGTATGTACATGTACTGTTGTCTCATCTATTCAATTATATTTAGGGTATCCAGAAAGGGTGAGTGTTATTTAAAAGTTAAATAAATACAAAACAAATAAGAAACATTATTTTTTTTATTAGCAATGTGAACAACAGTGAGAATTTTTTTTTCTAAAAGTAAATGAAAGCCTTCCTCTACTACCGAACGATGAAAAACCTCCCTGAAGACTAATCCGTAACTCTACTATCCAGAATTATGCACCACTTCCACTTCCTCCTCGGTAATCACCTCTTAACAATCACCTGTATTCGCCAGTGCAGTATACGCCAATATTTCGGCCTCTGGCACCAAAAGGGTTAACGTATCCGACATCATAGAGTTTTATCAACCCTGCTTTTTGTAATATATATGTTGAAAAAGGGGAAAGTTCGATTGGCCACACTTCAAACGTATATTATCAAAGTGACCTCCGAGAATGGCTCTTATGTCCATGATTAAGGTCCAATCTCTCGGCACATCAGCAATATAATAATCAAATAATTGAATTTTGAATAAAACAGAATTTGAATTCCTGAAAAATGACATAAACGAATAGCATAGGGGGATGGTACGAGAAGACACTAAAAATAAATAGAAACATCTTGGTTTTAAAAATATTATTTTGACAAAGGATCGACTAAAAGCTAATAGAAATGGTATAGTTCACTTTTATTATTTGGATTGCGCTCTATTATTTTTTTGGGTATTGTTTTCTTGTGAGACTGTGTGCATATCATACATCGACCAGTTAGTTAAACAGCTATAACTGTTTGTTTCAAAGGTAAGCTAAGTAAGGCTTCCATGGAGGGTGGATTATTGAATTATTACAGCAAATTTCAATTTTAGCCACTTGTTCAATGTTGCTCAATTTTATTAATATTCTAACGGGGAATTAATATTCAAAATCAGAATTTTGGTTTAGGTAATAATAAAATTTTAAATAACCAACT
Organism: Halyomorpha halys; assembly: GCF_000696795.3. Taxonomy (NCBI): domain Eukaryota; kingdom Metazoa; phylum Arthropoda; class Insecta; order Hemiptera; family Pentatomidae; genus Halyomorpha; species Halyomorpha halys. Next base: position 695 of record NW_027116770.1, on the reverse strand, counting down.
TATTATATTGAATATATACAAACAACTTTTGGCGTATGATCATCAAAAGTGAGGAATCACACGAGTGTTAAATCGTAACTTTTCAGAAAAAAATACATTGAATACTTTAATTGTTCATAATATTGTTTTATTTTCAAAACCTCTTTATTTTTCATTTAAATACAATAATATATAATATATATATACAAAATACAAATTACATTATGTATAAAATGTACGTAAAAATAAAATAATCTTATGTTCATACTATTTTCATTTTTGTTTGCCGTATGGGAAAAATTAACAATGAATTGTTA
>NW_027116770.1:0-126 GCF_000696795.3 Halyomorpha halys | reverse complement strand
TTATGTATAAAATGTACGTAAAAATAAAATAATCTTATGTTCATACTATTTTCATTTTTGTTTGCCGTATGGGAAAAATTAACAATGAATTGTTATGTATAAAATGTACGTAAAAATAAAATAATC
>NW_027116769.1:4156-4487 GCF_000696795.3 Halyomorpha halys | reverse complement strand
GTAAAAAAGTATTTAAATTAGGTGAACAATAAATGGTAATATACATAATAGGGGGAGAAGAAATATAAAAAAACAAAAAAAAAAAAACATAGAAAAACAAAGGAAAAGTAAAGATATACCAAATGAGGGGATACAGAAAAGTGTAAAATATAATAGAAAATTAATAATAAAGTAATTAATATAAGTACACATAAGAAGATAACACATGAATATAAATTAGAAGATATATCTATGATAGATAGATAAAGATAGATATTTTAATTTATATTCATGTGTTATCTTCTTAAGTGTACTTATATTAATTACTTTATTATTAATTTTCTATTATATT
>NW_027116769.1:0-1196 GCF_000696795.3 Halyomorpha halys | reverse complement strand
CCGCTATGAGTTACCATTCCAAGTTTTTGTTTTCACTATATAAGCGAGGCTTGAGTAAGTCTTTTATCAACTTTGCTGTGAGGTAAACTTTAACACAAAAAAGCACATGTAATGCTTTGGGAATTTAAACAAAGCAATAGTGCTTAGGCTACAACTCAGAAGTTATGCAGTGTATATGATGAAGGTGCTATATATCGAGCTTTTAACAATTTCCAGAACAACTATATGATAAATGTTATATGAATTAGCCACATCTGTAAGGATACCTGTTCTACCGAAAAGGTTACCTGTCAACCAGACTGTATTGTCTTGTATACCACAGTTTTTCCCCTACTGGTTAATGGGTATCACATGCCGAAGGAGCCATTAAGTAAGGTAGAGAGTGAAAGAGGTCGTCAAAAGTAACTGACAGCCAATGAGGAATATGATTAAAAAAAAGATGACGTCTCTAAGGGCAAGTATGGGAAAAGAGGAGACCCGAACACGGAAGACGACAGAAGAAGGAAGACCGAAGAGAGAGCAGGATGCACTTCTAGTACAAGAGTCCAAGAGGAGAAAAAAGGCAGTTATCTCACCCTAATTTTTGATTACTTTAATAAAAACTATGTATAATTAATAGTCAAAATTGATGAGTCTGCCCAAGTATAGGCAGGGGGAATAATATATGGCGGCTGGTTGAAAGCGATAAAAGATACTAATTTTTCATTCGGAGCTCTATATCTTAAAAAGTAGGAACAACACGGGAAAACCTAAGAGAACGTCATTTAAAGTAGAGTAAATTTGCTAAAACATAAGCCCTGATAGAGTTATCTATGTTAAATAGTTCTCGAGATATAGCTTTTTAAAAAGCAACATTTCATAAAAATGTACTGAAATATTAGTAGTTAGTGAATCTATTTTGAGAAATCTATATCTCAATAACCATTTGACGTACAAATGTCTATTAGCAGTCAAATTAAAGGTAAATAATTGTACTATAAAGTAGTTTAGGACCATTACCTTCGTAGGAATAGTAGTTTTCACGATATTTGCTAAAATAAATTGATTTATAGTTTAGGCATGATTTATGAAAAACTTTATTTCAAAAAACAAGGGAGGTATTGTCTACACTCAAATTAAAACTAGTAAAATTTACTATAACATAGTTAATAATATTTATCTTTGTAGGAGTAGTAGTTTTTATGATGTTTGACGAA
>NW_027116768.1:13546-13872 GCF_000696795.3 Halyomorpha halys | reverse complement strand
GAAAATATAATAAAAAACCGGTTACAGGAAACACTTGAATGGATAAATAAGTTATAAGTTACTTGGAAGTGTTAAAAAAAGTATCCGTGATAAAAAATTTGCTGAAGTCTCTCTGACTGTTTCTGTCTTTGATCATTTCTAAAAAGAATGACTCTTCGAAAACTGTTAGGACGTGTTTCGAAAAGATTTTGCATGTATCCTAAGAACTTATACTTCGTCAAATAATTTATATCTAATATAGGGTGTTTTTTTAAGCCCGATAGAACTTGAAATTGTAAAAAATAACACAAAAAATTAAATTGTAATCAAAATTTTTTTTTTATTCG
>NW_027116768.1:9882-10590 GCF_000696795.3 Halyomorpha halys | reverse complement strand
AGGTTAGCTAAATTGTTTCAATTCAAACATAATGCTATAAAGTCTTTATAAACAGTTATTAACTTTTAAAATATCTATGTATAATAATGTTATCCATTAAATTTATATCATTCGGATAAACTAAAAGAAATGGGCAGTTATATAATTTTTTTTTCAGAAAATGACACAGGTGACAAAGTGGCATGGTGGTAATATATAATTAATTTATTAATAAAAATGCAGTAAATTATTTTTAACACAATAAAATAGGATTAGAACACGTTATTTGAAATTTAATAAATATGAAAGTGTTTTCAGTTTTTAAAGGTTTATTCTTTATTAACAACGTTTCTGACAAGTAGAAAGAATAGAAATAAAAAATAATAATAATAATAATATTTTGAGGCAAAAGTACAAAGCATCCTTTTTGGTGAAATAAGTGCTAAACGTTTTACTTCGTTCTCAACTATTGTAACGCTGGTATTTAGTGCTGACCAGTTCCACTAATCAAAGTAAACAAGATATTGGAAATCAAAAGGCAGATTCTTATTATGGATAAAAAATTCTTTAAAAAAAAATGCTGGAATCCTCATATAAGACTAAAAAGACAAGAAACTGCTTGTAGATTCTGACTATTGCTACATTTACTAGACAAACGGTCTAAATTGCCAATCCATTACAAAATACTGATCTACATGACTATTATAAGGCCTATCTGGACATACGGAG
>NW_027116768.1:9203-9832 GCF_000696795.3 Halyomorpha halys | reverse complement strand
TCTGTCAAAGCTTATACACTTAACGCTTAGCTTGTTTCTTTACTTACAAAGATAATCTGTAACTCATTTTTGTTATGATTTTATACTCCATAAGAAATAGAAAAAGAAAAGAAGGGATTGTATCGAAAAAGGTCATGTAATTCTGATCGACGCATTTTTATTTTTTATTTTTTGTATTTTAGCTGTATTAAATCGTTAGTTTTATCTCTAGCAATAATTTAAAAAATATACAGTTTTAGATTATAAGCCGTTGCTCCACAACGCTACAATACTTTAATAATTATATGGAGTAATTGCAATTACTTAGCATCAAGAAGTAATCATAATTGAGAATCATACATACAATCACAGTAATTAGCATCAAGAAGTAATCATAGTTGAGGATCACACTAACAGTTAAATTAATTGTATGGAGTAATTGCAATTACTTAGCATCAAGAAGTAACCATAATTGAGAATCATACATACAATTACAGTAATTATATGGAGTAATTGCAGTTACTTAGCATCAAGAAGTAATCATAATTGAGAATCATACTTACAATTACAGTAATAGTATGGAGTAATTGCAATTACTTTTACACAGCTATAGTAATTGTGTCTTACAATTATTCAGTGTAATTGTTCTT
>NW_027116768.1:3532-4114 GCF_000696795.3 Halyomorpha halys | reverse complement strand
AAAAAAAAAAAAAAATAATATAATAAAACATAATATAACTACAAAAAAAGTTCTATATGGTCGGCTCAATGCCAGTGTGGAATATGTGAACATGTCTGAGAGAATCATATTTGAATTGTGATTACATATTTTAAAAAATAATTAAAAGCTGTACCGCTATAACCAGTGAAGGGTCAGGGGTTCAGTACTTTGTAAGGAAGTACTGTTACTAGATCAACGGTTGTGCAGGGAGGTGATTAGGTCAGAATCGACCGCTGCCAGATTTTTACACAAATTAAGAGTACCCAATGTATGAGGCTGGGTGGATCCCAGGAGGGCTCCAGGACGTAGAGGGTTGACTCACGGCTGTAGTGTAACAGAAAACAATTTTCTACCCAGCCCTTGGAGTTAGTAGCATCGCGCCTTGCCACGGTGCCACCACGCTCCCACATATTTACAGAGAGAGAAATTCTTCATTCATGCTGGCCAAATACATCGGGTTGCTACATTACACAGTATACTAATCAATCCGTGATCGGACATATATAAATTACATATAATTACATGGTATAATAAAATAGAAAAAACAAAATAATAATAATA
>NW_027116768.1:0-901 GCF_000696795.3 Halyomorpha halys | reverse complement strand
CACTGTTAGTATTAAGAGAAGTGGATAAATAATATATAATCTTTTCATTTTCTTGTGACTGGTTATGATTGTTTAAATAAAATAAGTAGTATCCATTTATTTATTTATTTATTCCAATTTTAACAAACGATATTATTATTAATAAAATAGCATAACTTAATTACAAATTTATACTCACATTAATTATTTGAAAACATTTTGGAGGCTATTCTGCCCTAGATCATCAATTTCAGTCCACGATTATCCAATGAGACAATAAGACATTAGCAAATCATATTAATTTATTAATAAGGTTGCTTCAGCTTATGTCTAATTACCTTTTTTGTCACTCTTTACATTAACATTAAATTTTTTAAACTAACGCCTGTTGAACAGATTCTATACTTAAGAATCCATTTTGACAAGAGACACTTGGAATCCACATACAAGACTGAAACGACAAGATACTGCTCGTAGATTCCGATCGCTACAATACCTACTTGAACACTCTAAACTTCCTTTTCATTACAAAAAATTATTATACACTACAATAATCAGACCAATTTGGACATATGGAACTGACCACTGGGGCTCCATCTAACCATCAAATTCCTCCCGCATTCAATCCAAAATCCTACGTGAAATCCTTGATGCTCCTTATTACGTTACAAATAAACTCATCCACAACGACCTTAACATCCCATTCATTGCAGATTTGATCCAAAACAGATATGCGTCTTTTCATTCCAAACTCCTTAACCATCCTAACCCATTAATTCTCAATCTTTCATTCTTAACAATCCCTGATAATCCTCTGATGCGTCTGAAAAGAAGATAGCCACGGGACCTTCTAATTTTTTTTTTTTTTTTTAATTATTTATTTATTGTAATTTACAACTGTACAAAATAATACAATAAGTAA
>NW_027116767.1:5269-6072 GCF_000696795.3 Halyomorpha halys | reverse complement strand
CCTTGTTTTATTCTTTGAAGGAACTAAGGTTGTAGAGTAAAGTTTTTCTGCTTTCCGAGGCAGCAATGTCGACAGAGAGATTGATGGAGGAGAATGGAGTTTTCCTCACGTTCCGGGAGACAATCTTTTTATACTTTATAAATATAATGTTATAATTATATAAAAATTAAAATCATTATAATTTCCATATCTTTATTTATAATCCTCTAGTATATCAATTCTACCTACGTACATATAGAAGTGAGATGGAGGTCATTCATATGCCAGGAATAGCGAGGATGCAGCTTTGAATAATAATGAAGACCTTAGACCCAATGAATGAAAAGAAAGGAATGCAGGCCCTAGGAACAATACCGGTTAATGAAACGCCCAGCGTTAGGCAATAATTTATCGATTATTTTCTTTCTGGTTTAAAAGAATAAAGGATAAAGTAAAATAACAAAAGTAGAATAACTCATTTGTTTTTAATATTAAAGCAGTATTTTTCAAAATGCTAGGAATACAATATATGCATGCATGAAGAGGCTTCAATCGAGAAAAATAACTAGATTCTTGCTGATTAAAATTATTTAAAACATTAATTCAATGGTAATAATCTAAATTTTATTAAAAATAAATAATTATATGTGATCAATTCATAGTTATAATTGTTAATTGGCACATAAGCTCTCAAAATTAACCTTAGTTTTGTTTTAAGAGTTTATTTTTTCCTAAACAGATATTAAGTTCAAAACGTGAATTTCTTCTCTCGTTAAATAATCGCAATTAAAATTACTTAAATATTTAATTTGGACCCAGTTAGT
>NW_027116767.1:4334-4646 GCF_000696795.3 Halyomorpha halys | reverse complement strand
GTGAGCCTTTATTTATTTTTTAGAAATCGAGTTTAACTTTACTGCCATACGGCAAACAAAGTCAGTATGTAATCTGTACATATTCTATGTATTATCATATATTTGTAATTGTAATTATATATAAATAAAGAGGATTTCAAATAAAATAAAAAAAAAAGTTAGTCAGGAAATAACCATGAAACGGCCTTTTTTAAATTAAATTTTCATTTATTTAAGTTCGTATATCCATTGTCTTATAAATTGATGTTATACCAATTTTACGATTTTTTATTTAAATTACATACCGATACATTATAAATATTTATATTGCTA
>NW_027116767.1:0-424 GCF_000696795.3 Halyomorpha halys | reverse complement strand
TTTTTGTTTAAGATTCGGTACCCAGAATGCGCCACAAGTTTGATGGTAGTTTTTACTTTTGTTTTATCAAGCCTGCAAGTACTAAGCATTTACAATACAATTACAACAACAATACAAGTACAATTAATTACCACTTTAAGTTACAATTATTATTATTATTGGGCGACAGATCGTGGAGATCTCAGTACTCGCGCGATGTATTTGCATTTGCGCGTTTCTTGACGTGGTTTTTGCGTAGGGTGGGTTCGTTACTCCCACGCCTATTTTTATGAGCGCCACCCATTGGCTAATGGGCCTCACAAATGCCCTGGTGGGAGGCTGAGTTAGTTTTGTATAATTGTATGCTTGAAAAAATCCCGGATGGGACCGGGCTCAAACTCACAACCTTTGGGTTGGTAGACAGGCGCGTTGCCACACTGCTACC
>NW_027116766.1:14881-15618 GCF_000696795.3 Halyomorpha halys | reverse complement strand
GAAACGTTGGCTCAATAAAATAGTATAATTATTTACTATTTGAGTTTTTTTTTTACCGCACCCGGACCATATTCCATTCATTAAAAATTATTTGTTCGAGATGTTGCCATGGTTACGATAAAATAGGTTGGTTGCTATGGAAGCATTACATAATAAGCATATCTGACTGCTTTTGTTTTTTTATTTATTCAATATTCATATAAAATTAAATTGAAAATTGAATATTTAAATTTATTATTAGAAAAATCAAGAATATTTAATCATAGGAAAAAAAGCATTCAGTATTGATATAAGATATATAATTTCTTACAAAAGTAAAAATAATCTAAAATTTAAATGAATAATATCTAAACTCATAGTTAAATATTAAAATACATTTTATAATTTTCATCAAATTCTTGATAGATGTTTGTGTTCTACTTCACAACTAGACCGAAATTATCACCAGATACTTTTTGTCCAAATTCCATTTCACTGTTTGGTCATGATAAAACTTTTTAAATTACATTACAAAGTATTTATTTTGTTTAAATTATTTCAATTGTTAGTTTTTTGATAACTGATACATTGAAATAATAATGTTAATTCATAAGAAACTGTTAACGTCCACGTGATCCGTACGTGGCACAATACAAAAAAAATTAAAGATGAAAGGAATATGGTCCGGGTGCGGTCAAGAAAAACTCAAATAGTAGAAATATACTATTTTAATGAGCCAACGTTTCGCCCCACGTTGC
>NW_027116766.1:10279-11046 GCF_000696795.3 Halyomorpha halys | reverse complement strand
AAATTAATCTTGCAGGTTTTGGATGTTTTAATTGGTTGATATGCAAATTTTATGAATATTTATCAGTGTTTCAAGGATTTCAATATATGAAAAGTACGTTTTTTATTTACTCTCTGTCTTAAACCTCTACCCTGGACTCCATCTTGACAAGAGATTTGGAATCCACATACAAGAATGAAGCGACAAGAAACTGCTCCTAGATTTTGATTGCTACAACACCTTCTTGACAAACGCTCTAAACTTCCCATTCACTACAAAAAATAATTATACACTATGATAATCAGACTAATTTGGACATATGGAATTGAGCTCTGAGGCTTCACCAAACCATCAAATTCCTCCCGCATCCAATCCTTACAATCCAAAATCATACGTAAAATCCTTGATGCTCCTTATTACGTTCCAAATTAACTCATTCACAAAGACCTTAACATCCCATCGTTGCAGATTATCGTCTTTTCATTCCAAATTCCTCACCGATTAGTTCTTAATCTGTCATCCTTAACAATCCCTGACAATCCTCCGAGGCATCTGAAAAGAAGATGGCCACGGGACCTTCTAATTTAAATTAATGCTTGAAGTACCACCAATTGGTGGTTCCTCCCCAAGATTTTCAAGTGTAAATGAAACATTCCACATATATATACTTTTTGTATTTATTATTTTGTACAGATGTAAATCACATTAAATAAATAAATTTAAAAAAAAAAACCTTTTTAGTGTGAAGGTTGTTTATAATTATTCTATTTCTGTCCTGTAAAAATGAA
>NW_027116766.1:5142-5693 GCF_000696795.3 Halyomorpha halys | reverse complement strand
AAAGCCTATTTTTTAAATTTAAAATCATAAATATTTAATTCTTCTTATATAAGATTATCCACACAAATTCACTACCATATAACAAACCATTTATATATTTAATTTTTTTTTTTTTTAAACTGTTAGAAATTTTGCAAGTTGTTTTGTTAACGTTTTACGAAATTCCTTTCAGTAATTTCGCTTACGCGTGTGCAAAGTATGCAGTCCATTAAAAAAAAAATTTAACCCCTCCCTCAAAATACGATATTATTTGTTTCTAGTTAAGTAAAATCTAAAAACCGCATTTAAAAAAACAAAACACGTTTTTTTCCCAGACTACGTTCAAATTTTCTTTTAATGGGATATAACATTTTTACTCAAACAACAAAAACAATTTTAATTTCGTTGCTATCACTAAACTGATTTAACATTATACATTATTAGTGAATGAATAAATTCAATTTTTTTTTTTTAATAATTTATTTATTGTTATTTACAACTGTATACATATATACACATCAAGTAAATTTTCCGTAATACAAACATGTGGAGAATCTACCCATTGATAGAAC
>NW_027116766.1:0-322 GCF_000696795.3 Halyomorpha halys | reverse complement strand
ATAAATATATCTTGATGATTTGGATAATTAATAAAAAATAAATAATGGTTGGAAAGTCCTATGGCCGTTTGATAATAGTGATAACAGAACACCGTAATTGTATCAAAAAATTGTCGTTAGAAACTGCAATATTTTTAATTTTTAGTGCTTCACGGAAGACTGAAAAGACAGGAAACTGCACGTCGATGTCGACTATATAGCACTTACTAGACAAACGGTCCAAAACCCCAATCCATTACAAAAGACTGATCTACATGACTATTATAAGGCCTATCTGGACATATGGAGTTGAGCTTTGGGGCTCCACTAAACCTTCGAATTC
>NW_027116765.1:0-1273 GCF_000696795.3 Halyomorpha halys | reverse complement strand
AGGACCAAGGATACTACCCTGAGGTACACCAGCAGACTGACAGAATAGGGATGAATAAGCGCCGTTGTAATTTACTTGAAATAATCTATCGGAGATATAAGAAAAGATAATGAGGAAGTATGTAGGGGGTATGAATTTACGGATCTTCTAGAGCAGTCCTAGGTGCCAGACTCGATCCAAAGCCTGTTCTATATCAAGAAAGACACCCGAGCAGGACATTATGCGCTCCAATGAAGACGAGACAACATGGCATTGCTGGATAGTGGAGTGAGGTATTCAGAATCCAAACTGATGATTATGTGGTTGGAATCAAGGATGGGATAAAGGCGTTTCGAGATGAGTTTCTCAAGGATTTTGCCCATGATAGGTAACAGAGAGATAGGACGGTAGGAGGATGGGTATTCTGGTGGCTTTTGAGGTTTGGGAATCATTTTGATTATGGATAATTTCCAAGGGTCAGGAAAATATGTGGATCTGAGTACAGCATTGTAGATGTAGGTGAGGAATAGAACAGATTTTCGAGGAATATGTTTTAGAATATGGGATGCAATTAGGTCATAACCGGGTGCTTTGCGGGAAGGTAACTTCGGAATGATGTTGGATATCTCTGAAGGATAAAATGTTTTAGGAGGAAGAGTCATTTGAAGTGGAGTATTCAATTCTTCTTCAATATATTTGATATGAGTTGGATTAATGATGTCAGGGTGTGGCTCAAATGTTTTAGAAAGGTGCTGACCAAATACCTAAGTTTTTTCATTGTCCGATTTCGTCCATGTTTGTGATTCAGTAAGAAGAGAGTGATTAAAATTGTTTAAGTTAAGAAGCTTCTTAGTGGCCTCCATAAAGATTTATCAGTAGTCGTGAGATTTTGAGTTGTTAGTTAAATTTTGTATTTTGAATTTTTTAAGTTCTCTTTTGAGTTTGTTTGTCAATGTAGTATAATATGTTTTATCTACTGGGTATCTAGTCCTGTGCCACTTTGCTCTTGCTCTGAGTTTGTCAATGGGCTGTGGCAAGTTAGTATGTATGGTATTATTAATTATACTGGTCATTGTGTTGTCATAAATGCAAATTCTTATAGATTCGGTTAAGTTATTAAGTTATTGCTTCGTCAATGTCATGTTTAGTTGTAAGTGGAGTTTTCAAGGCCAGTTTGTTTTCCAAATCATTGCGAAATTTGTCCCAGTCAACTTGTTCTTTAATCAATGAGGGAGGAGAGGGCTTAGGAACGAAGCTCGAATGTAAGAAAAGGATAACTGGACCGTGGTCTGAG
>NW_027116764.1:4789-5091 GCF_000696795.3 Halyomorpha halys | reverse complement strand
TGTTCAAATCTTCAAGATTACTTTGTCTTATTTAATTTAAATTGCGTAGAAATATTACAAAATATGTATGCATCGACGAAGGTAAGCTGTCAGAAAATTGAACCCAAAAGGACGAGCCTTAAAATGAACTCTAAGGGTATAACAGAAGGATGAGTAAGAAAGGTAGAGTACGAACCAACCACCACCTTCCTTCTGTTTCAGTTAAGATCACATCGGCCGGCATCATCAACGTAAACCTGAACTCCAAGGGCGTGGTCTACTCTCCTCTTTCTGTTCTCGTTTTCGCCTTTAAAAGGAGAGTA
>NW_027116764.1:2636-4739 GCF_000696795.3 Halyomorpha halys | reverse complement strand
TCACATCGGCCGGCATCATCAACGTAAACCTGAACTCCAAGGGCGTGGTCTACTCTCCTCTTTCTGTTCTCGTTTTCGCCTTTAAAAGGAGAGTATGGTAGCCCTCTTTTTTTATTTTTAAGTTATGAAAACTGGGAGGTTCAGGCAATTAAGTTTTCCTTGTTGATAGAATACAACAAAGCTATTCATAAGGTCGTTATGCGAAAGTAAAAACGGTAAATTAGATTACCACTTAGAAAATTATACGCATTATTTATTTATTTTCAAGGATAAAAACATTAACACTATCTTTTCATTTTTTTTTATTCTATATTTTAGACCATGCTTCGGATAAACTGTCGATTATCCAGTTCATCATACTTCTTCTTAGACTTCTTCTCATTTTAAGAGTGTTGTCCCAGCTATAAAATATTTAATTGCTAATTATACCATTTTCTTGCAGACTGTTCACCTAAATATTTGTTACTTGCATATTGGACTGTGTGGATATATTGAAATTATAATCAAATTGAAGACAAATAGATAACCCACAAGAAAAAAGGACAAAAATATTAAAATATTTTATGATTGGGACGAATCCCTTTAAAAATACGTCAAACCAGAACAATGGACATTTTGTCCGAAATATGGAAATAAAAAGAATCAAGAAGTATTAGGGGTTTTTCATCAAAAATAAATAAAAAATACATTGTGTATCTTAGCCCGCGGTTAAATAATGAAAATATACTAAAAAAAAAATTAAATTTCACTACGAGAATAGTTGCCAAACGCAGAGAGTAGAGGACTTTTACGGATTTATAAACCAGAGAAGCACGCAAGTAATCTTTACCGTGCGGTAAATCAAAGAAAATTGCGTTGACAAGGTATGTATGCTTCGCTGACTCTCTTCCAAGGAGTCATGAACAAGAATATTCGAGACAGTAAAAAACTTGAACACGCGAAGACCAGTGGAAATCAAGGCATTGTACTTGAGACTGTGCTCTAAAATTCTTCTTGGAACAGTTTTCAATCTTCTGCAAACAATGAATGCTTAAATATTGAAAACGTGCTATATCTAATACTGCATTCTAATTGTTCAGTAAATCTTGTGGTACAGGAAATATTTTTATCTATAATATTGAATTTGTCATACTAAATTTAAAAAAAAAAAACAACATATAAGGGCGTTATTTTAGTGGATAAGATAGGTTACAAATAAATAAAAAATTCGGTGCGTGCATCACACAACTTTCACTTACTACTTAAGTCCCAACGTTTTGTGTAGGTCAGTGTGCTTGATTTGATGTTATAGCTATTTTTGTGATTATGAAAAAAATATATATCGATATCTAATACTGTAAGAACATTTTAAAATATTTTTGTAACTATAAAGATTCCTACTTTCCTAATTTCGATTTCTCTAGATACGAATAACTGACATTTTGTTCCTGCCAAGAATTCAACTTTTAACAAAAAATAACGAAGCTGTTATGCGATTGGGAAAGATGCTGTAGTCTCTGAATGGTGTAATCTTCCCCTAGCCACCGAAGGGCTAAACAGGTCTTCAATAGAGAACTTGTGCCAAAATAAAAAAATATAAAAAAATCGGAAGCAGTCATGTGATCGGATAAGATCGCGCAGTCTCGGCATTGCATATTCGAATCGGATTAACCTATTTTTCTCCTTAAGTTATTCAGTAATTTTTTTTAAATATTTTGTCTTATATATTTTATATTATTGCTAACAATAATAAAAACTTTTTTTTTCAAATAAGCAAAATTAAACGTATTTAAATTTTTTGAAAATTCGGCATTTGACTCCAGTTATTTTATTTCAATGAGGATAAAACCTATCTGATATTAAAAGCAACGCTTAGTTCCTCATTGATTCACCTAGGGTCATAAAAATCGTTGTTTTAAAGAAAATCTAAAAAAAAAGAATTGTGAAAAGCTTATAGTATCTGTCACACTCCCGCCTTGAATATGTAAAATAAATTTCTTTTTCATTCATTAAATTCTTTAAAAATTTTTTTTAAGCATTGCATATTATTGCTAACAATAAGCACTGTTTATTTCTCTCACATTAACAAGATACTTAAAAGATTTTTTTGAAAATTCTGCAGTC
>NW_027116764.1:2218-2526 GCF_000696795.3 Halyomorpha halys | reverse complement strand
AGTAAATCTTGTGGTACAGAAAATATTTTTATCTATAATATTGAATTTGTCATACTAAATTTAAAAAAAAAAAACAACATATAAGGGCGTTATTTTAGTGGATAAGATAGGTTACAAATAAATAAAAAATTCGGTGCGTGCATCACACAACTTTCACTTACTACTTAAGTCCCAACGTTTTGTGTAGGTCAGTGTGCTTGATTTGATGTTATAGCTATTTTTGTGATTATGAAAAAAATATATATCGATATCTAATACTGTAAGAACATTTTAAAATATTTTTGTAACTATAAAGATTCCTACTTTCC
>NW_027116764.1:0-307 GCF_000696795.3 Halyomorpha halys | reverse complement strand
TTGCCCTCCACATACCCCCAACACTTCCGTTTAATCTTTCATCACAAAATTAATTTACTTCCATATTTATTTTTTTCTTGAGTGGCAGATCGTCGGTGAAGAAGTTTCACTTCGAAAAGTTAATTTTTCCTTTATTTCTTGCTTATAACTAACCTAGTAACCTTTTAACGTAAAAATTACTCTATTCAAATAATGATGAGAAAATTACCTAAAATTACGATTGCGCTAAGTGTTGATTAAAAGGGCTTGAGGTGGAATCTTCGGATATAACTATTTTGAGTTTCTTACTATATACGTCATTTGGGGT
>NW_027116763.1:0-1975 GCF_000696795.3 Halyomorpha halys | reverse complement strand
AAACTAAGACCTACTAAATTTGATTTCGAAAACTGGGTATTTCTCGGTTATGTTGAACCAAGTTTCTATTGGTAATGAATTCGACTTTGGAACATCTTATAGTTCCTTCTACGATGAAAAGACATATTTTAATCAAAGATTTCTTGTAGACATTTTAACTTAAAAACGATTTTTCCGATCCGATGCGTTCTGAGGTCTAAAATTGACAAGAACTGCAAATTATTTGCGCGTAAACGGTGAGAAAAATGGGTTCAATAATTCCTGATCATAATTGAACCATCTATGCCATTTTCGCTCATACATGGAGCTTTTTCTTAGGACAGAACGAATAATGTCTATAAATATGGAAAGGCTACAGAAGATTGAAGTACTCCTGGAGCAGTAGAAAAACAAAATGGAAGAATTATCCATTGAAAACAAAATCCTTAAAGTTAAATTATCGGACCTTGAGAGTCGACTTAATTAGGCGGAGCAAAATAACCTAAAAAACACTTTAAAGATTAGAGGCATCCGGGAGAAGCAGGGAGAGACCGTGATCGGAACGATTCTCAGTATTGGTGCAGGCCTGGGCGTGAAACTGTGTCCGGACGATCTGGACCACGCGGTACGGCTCAAGTCTAAACAGGAAAAGCCCGGGCCCTATCATCATTCGTCCGTCAAACACTAAGAGATGAGCTGGTGCGGCAAAGAAGAGCTAGGAGGGATTTCTCCACTCGCCACTTAGGTTGGAATGAAAACGATTTGCATCGGGTATATGTGAGCAAAGCCATGATGACGCCCACCAACAAGCACCTCTACTGGTTAGCCAGGCAGAAGCAGAAAGTGGCGAAAATCAAGTACGTCTGGTTCAGCGGAGGCAGGGTCAGGTGCAGGCTGTCCGATGGCTTCCCAGCGGCCACCATAGGCAAGACCAGCGACTTGGACGTCTTCAGTTGAATTCGGTATCCAAGTCACCACAATACTGTTCTAATTTTCTTTTTTTGTATAGAACATATTTTCATATTTTTCAAAACTTTAATAATAGCACTTGTAGAATTTCCTTTATTTACTTCTCTTCTTTTTTTAATTTTTTACAACTCAAACTTTATTGACTATTTTTTTTCAAAATTTGATAACTCAAGCAACAAATTCCTTACAATTTCTTATTATTGCCACATCCTATATAATCGTAGCAGCATATAAAATATTGTTTTTAATTTAATTTAATTTTAAATTTTTTGTTTTTATATCTCTATTCCTCAACCTTTATCTTTTTTTTACTTTCCCATTTACCACCCCACAATTATGACTAATGTCCTTAGTTCCTGCCACGTTAATGTACAATCCCTTATTGCCCACTTCGATGAATTCAAACAGTACCTCCTTGATAACTTTTACGACATCACCGCAGTATCCGAAACGTGGCTTAAACCCTTTATTCCTTCCTCTCAAGTTTCAATTCCCAATTAAAATTTCTTTCGTCAAGACAGATCTGATCGTACTGGAGATGGTGTTGGGTTGTATGTTCATGTTAGCCTCATGGTCAAAATCCTACTCCAATCCCTCTCTCCTAATATTTCCCATACAGAATACATGTTTTTTGAAATTTCAACTATATCCTCTCCTGTATTATTTGCTATCATTTATCGACCTTCCCGAATTTCATTCGATAACACCTTCCAATCCTCCCTTATCCAACTCGTTTCCACTCATTCCAATATTATTATCACTGATGATTTTAACACCAACATACTCTCTTAATCCAGTGATAAATCTTTTCTTACTGACTTTCCTACACATCACGACAATCCTCTGACACCTGGTTAGACCTTTTTATCTGTGACTCTCCAGTAAAAATCCTTTCCTCTTCCAAGCATCCGGGGTTCCCTTTCCCTCATTTCACGATCTGATCCAAATATCGTACGACCTACCAGTCCAACTCCTAAAATCATATCATACCGTAATTTGAACCTCCTTTCCTATGAATCCCTTCAAC
>NW_027116762.1:0-3759 GCF_000696795.3 Halyomorpha halys | reverse complement strand
TTATTTATTTTAATTATAAATTTTATTAAGTTTTGAGTTATTTTATTATATTTTTTAACTTCAAATAAGCCTAACTTATTTTTATAAAACAATAGTTTTAAATAGAAAAAGATATTTATATAGCATTATATATATTAAATAGAAACAATAGTTCATATAACGACGATCAAATACGATAGAAAGGGATTTTTTACATGATTGAAACTAATCTTGTATATACAAACTTTCTGGCTTTAATATGAGTAAATTTAGAGACACACTAGGATAAAGCATTTTTTTTTAAATTGATAGCTACTCATTTTTTAATTTCGAAAAGGAATTTTCTATGTTGCTGCTAATAATAGCTTAGTGCACACTAATTATACATATTTCTACATTTTGTATGTACAACTTAAATGATTTTCTTTCTTCCTGATTTTAGTTATTAAGGCACTTTACCAAATCCTATTGATTTAAAATTTAAGAAATTTCAACTGCACGTGTTTTCAAATAATTGAAAAAAAAAAAAATGTTCTGTGGAAAAACCTACTTAACGTTTAGATCCACATCACTTAAGCAAACTAAGATTCACTAAAAGTCTATTTATGATAACTTAAAAGTACAGTATTTTACAGAAAGATTTTTGTAACAAAAATATCTATTTACGGTAACCAGAGTTATTTATAATTTTTTATTTTTTAATTAATTATTTTCTACTGTTGCCACGTGGATTGCAGAAACGTGTCACTGAAGTATGCAGCAATTTAACTTTCAACTAACAGCACGAATTCACTTGGATACGATTTTATTTTCCTTAAATATATTAATTATAAAGCTTTTTTGGTTTAAACTTTTCATATTATAAATTAAATGTAAGGAAAACAGTAGGCACACCGAGTGACCGAAGTCTAGAAGCCAAACTGAAAGATGATCACTAGAAGCTAAATGGGTGGGGAGAAGAGAGCTTGAGATGCAACTGCCAAGAGAGACTAAAAAGTGTTAAATGGACGTGTAGGGGGCTCACCTGTCCAGCTGTATGACGTCACGGAGCCACTGCCTTATCGATCGAGACGACACCGAACAATGATTTATCATCAGCTGACGGCCTGGCCACTGCCGACATGATCCGCAATTTAAATATCCAAGTGGCCGCCTAAGGTGGTGGGGGCGGTATCCTTCCGCTGGGGGCGTGGCCGGTGGGCGGGGCTGGTGGTGGGGAGCAATTCACTTAATCTTAAGAAAAGGACCCCACAAGACAATTTTTTCCTCTCCTTCCCCATTCTCCTTTTTCCTTAGTCCTTTTCTTCCTTTTTTTTTTTTTTATTTCTACTTTTTTTTTTGTCTGTTCTCAAAAGTGGATCCGAGAGATCTCTCTCTTCCTGGTGAAAAAGGAGCAGGGAGATATCTTATAAACGGGGGACAGTGATCCTGCCCATTTTCGTCCTTTTAATGAAGAAATAACTTTAGGAGGATCTTCACCACCTCTACCTCTTATAGTTTCTTCAGTTGTTCCTCTAGTACAATCCTTAGTGTCAAATTATTATTAAAAATATATTGTTGTTATAAATAATTTAAAATTTATGACTGTAACATTTAAGCTACTTTATATTTTAATGCAGTAGTACAGGAAATGTTTTGCTGAAGATTTGCGGTTCATCGGGCTTTGATTGCTTCTGGCTATAAGCGATTTGCTATAATAAAATTAAATACTTTGTTTGCTATGTAGTATGTTATAGTTAATGTGGTATATATTAATGCTTCGCTATTGCTATATTTGAAGTTATTACTATTACTATAAGTTATTAATACATTATTTGAACACTACTGAAGCTTTTATATCAATTAATATATAGATGAAGTGATATGATAAGACGGTGACTATAGTAACCTATATAATTAATTACTAAATAATTCAAAACACTATCCAAATTATAGTCTATATATATATTATATTCGTTATTCTTCCTATTTTGTTCATTGTTCTTCCTATTTTGTTCATTATTGTTCCCATTTTGTTTTTGGCACGCAATAAATAAATAAAAAAATCATTTTTAACCACACTTCAGTTCATTTTTATTTTATTTTATTAAACTCAATCATAATTTTTGTTGTTAGTATCATTTTTATTCCTGAGGAAGACTTGCAAAGTGGAACTCATAATTAATAGTTTATTTATTGTTTGATTTATATTTGTTTATACTTTTCTCTTTGAATCTTATTTCTATTTTCATGGATTTACTTTGTTAATTTAAACATATTTTAGATCAATTTTAGTTTCTTTTTGTCATTTATTCTCTCACTTTGTTGTATTATTTTAGTTGTCTGTATCTTTTTAACCCCTGACGGTGCCCTGCAAAGTAGATCCAAGTAAGGAGCGGTTGGCTCAGTGGTAAGGCACTGTGCTTACTGACTCCAAGGGTACGGGTTCGAATCCGGCTGTGACAGATAATTATTTATTTTCTAACTGTAGACATGAGTCAGCCCTGTGGGTTTGGGAGTCCTCGAAGGTCCATCCCGCCTCATATAAGGTGTATAACCTTAATTGGGAAAATCTGCGTGATTCTGACCAAATTACCTGTTTGCATAATCGTTGGTATGGCTTCCTTCCTTGCACCTCTTTCCCGTGTATTTGTACCTTCAACTAAAATATATTTTAGAGGAAAAAATGCTCTTAAACTTAAGCAGAGTAAATATTTCTTAGCATCGTGATCGCGATAACGTATTTAGTTTTGAATTTACTATAAATCCGTAAATATTAATTATTATTATATAAAATCAATTTATTTTTATATAATTATTCTATTTGAATACTTCCGAAACAGTATAATATATATATATATATATATAAAGTTATAGAAGAAGATAGTTGACCATATGAAGTAGATTGCAGGAAGATCCGGGTGGTGGTTAATAAAGGTATCAAATAGTTGAAGATAACTATTTATTGAATGTCTAACTATCGAAACTAGTTACTAATATATACATGTATGTTGTATATATTAGTAACTAGTTTCTTGTCCATCTATCTGTATTCTTCCTTAAATTAATATTACTTTTGTATATTTTATTAAAAAAAACAAAAACAAAAAATTGTTTCATATTTCTGTAGGTTCTGTTTATATTTATTATAATGTTTTATCAATTCTTACAATGTTTGTATCTTATTTTTCATTTAGTCCTTACGGATCCCTGCAAAGTGGGACGAAACAATAGTTTTTTCTACTATTTCAGTATTGACCACCACCTGGACTATCTTTCTACAATATATATGTGAGTTGTTGTAAAATAAGAGTTGTTTAAATAATTCCAATCTCTACTAAACATTTGTACCGCATTTCTGTACCTACGTACACTCATAAAGTACATCTTTGTTTTGACACTCCTTTGGGACCTACAGAAGAATGTTAGAAATGCGAAATATAAAAACTACTAAAATTAATTTGAAGTAATTTATTTTTTTAATAAAATTATATAACAGATTAATGGGTTTCAATATTAACGATAAACGAAAGTGGAAAAAAAAGTGCTACTCTACGCACGTGCCACGCACATCGAAACATTTGTAGACTAATTCAGTTCCATTCTCTTCCTCTTGTTTATTTTATACCTCTTTGGATTCTTTATCATCACTAACTGAGTCAATGTCTTTTTTATTTATTTTAATTATAAATTTTATTAAGTTTTGAGTTATTTTATTATATTTTTTAACTTCAAATAAGCCTAACTTATTTTTATAAAACAATAGTTTTAAATAGAAAAAGATATTTATATAGCATTATA
>NW_027116761.1:0-968 GCF_000696795.3 Halyomorpha halys | reverse complement strand
ATAGCACTAATCGCTATAATGAAAGGAATTACTCTTAAAATATAAAATGTACTCACGGTTTGTAGAACTTCAACCACCCGGTAGAGCAGCAGTAGATTGCCTAAAAACAATAAAAACCAAACATAATTAAAAGAAGATGGTTCTGTAATATTTTTCACATGTATACAATTATGTTTAAAAAAAACAATAATGTTTTACGAAACAGTCAAATTTGAACAGATTTCTTACGTTCTGTCAGGAATTTCAAGTCCAGATGAATTTCTATGTTTTTCAATCTTGAACAATTTATTTTAATTAAATCTCGGATTAAGAGCCGTATTGAAAAAAATATGGTTGGTGATATTTTTTCCACAAGACCTCAAGCTTGTATTTATTAATATTTCATACTTAATAATCCTTTTACAGTTACTCACACTATATATTTTAACCATACGTTGTTAATAGTTAAATAAGAAGCAGAACTTAAATGTATCTAATTAATCAGAAACAAATATTTCACTGACAAAAGAAATGTGTCATGGCGAAGTCAAGTTTTCAGGCACTTAAGAAAATAATTCTAAGAGCAGAAAATTAAATGAATAATTTCGAACGTTTAGATACGGAATAGAATTCATTTACACTTGTGAAACTATTAGACATATTTTCCAGCGTATTAAAAAAAACTAAAACCATTGATTGCATTTACTTTTATCCTTTATACACTATATAATTAAGCAAGTTAATTCTAAAGATAAATCCAGAGATTCTGATCCCAGACTGACGACCGCGCCAACAATCAGTCCTGCAACCCTCATTATACAAAAATACTAATTTACAAAAGTATTTGTTTTATTTAAAATGCTTCAAAATGCAAACTTTATAAAAATATCGTGCAATATCATGTTTTTAAATATGAAAACTTAATTATAACTAATTAAAACTATCAACAACATTTAAAAAATATATTCATATTTAAAAACTTATACTGG
>NW_027116760.1:0-4134 GCF_000696795.3 Halyomorpha halys | reverse complement strand
AAGTTCATAAGCGTATGTTACCTATGTGTGGAGGAAAAACATTTACAAGTATCGCTGAACATGGTCAATCTAAGTGTCCAGATAGATTAAGTTCAGCGATGCTTGTAAATGTTTTTCTTCCATACATAGGTACTAACATACGCTTCTGAATTTTGAATTTTCTCGTAACAGGCTAACTTTATTATTTGATCCGGTGATAGAATGAAAACCTGGATATTCTCGTGATAAAGTTAGGCCCATTTTTTTTTAATGCAGTTTTCTTTTATTCGAAAATCATTAGCAATTTTTGATGGAGTACGAATTCCCATACAAAATTAACGTCATATTCACAAATTTACGTTTGTGACAAGAATGATGAGAACATAAGTATTAAGGATATCTGAAAACATTTCCTTATGAGACAGGGCTGAAATAAAATACCAATATGGTGTCATCTTCAAGGTGGGAGCTGTTCAATGATTGTACATTGTGCCCATTAATTTTTTTATTTAATGACGATAAGTTTTACGTACGTTTTCTGTTTCATCTTGTATGAATGACTGGGTCCTAAAAGGTTTTGAGATATTAATGTAAATGTGTGTGGAGGGGTGGTGCGACATTCTGTTGACCATATCATCATATAGCCCATACCCTGTTTGGTTTGTGGGCTTCATGTTAGTATTTATTCTAAGGGGATGTCAATGTACCAGGCTGTTTCTCTAATGATTTCAGTTACTTTAATTTAATTAATTAATATTTTTAATTATTCTGTATTAATTGATAGGTAACTGTTGTACTTTTTTTTATTGCTGCAATTAGGAAATCCTGATTATGTTTTGCTATGGGGATGAGTTAGTTCTTTTTCTGTTACATATAATTTATATGAGAAATATTCTATCAGGTCTGTAAAATTTAATTAGTCAGTTTTTGACTTCACCACTTTTATTTATATGTTACCAACGTTTCCTCTCACTATGAAGTGTATTTCCCCTTTGGAATAGCGTGCTAACATAAGGAAAATTACTGAATAATTTTTGAGTAATCAACCAATTTTGTTATTCACGCCAATTTCATTACATATAACAACAACAATAATAATAGCTGATTTAATTACATTCTCTACAGAACTAAGAGCCACTTCTCTGGCGGTATATAAACAATTTATGAATCTGGTTTATAAACAATTCGCGAAATTTCCAGTTTTTCATCCATTAAAATTCTTTTACATTAATGTAAAATAAAATAATAAATTTCCTATAATCAAATGAAATATTTTCTATGCTGTATTTGAACACTTGACTATAAATGATAATTTATACGTTAAGCTTCCAGAAGTGTTTTGGACTGTTTTGGATCAATTTCGTTCGTTCCAATTTTCTTAAGTAAGTTAAGTAAAACGATTGAATAATAGAGTGTAATCAACAACTTAGTAATCCACACTAATTTCATTAATGATGATATATGCATATCAGCAATAAATTTTATGTATACAATGTTGACAATATTATAACACAAAGTTAGTCTACGCTGAAATAAATTCAAGATTTAATTTATAATTTTAAAACTTTCTTGTGACTGGTAAATTTTTTTTTATAAAATAAATAATTTAATTTCTATCCATTTTAGTCTCAACACATTTTATTTTTCTGCGTCCGACATTTTGGCCAATCCGGCCATCCTCAGAGACAATCTACTTAATACAATTTTGGAATTATATGAGTTAAAAACTCTAACTCCATGCAGGCTATTCTGCCCAGGTCAAAACAACAATTTCTAATTAGTCAATATTCACATTAAAATCATTTATCACAGTCACTATTTGTTAAAACTTTATCACAACAATTGGTAGAAAACATGGATAGAAATTAAATTATTCATTTTATTAAATAAATATAAGATATTAATTTCATAGGCATAAGTAATCTACTAGCATGTCTGATGTAAAAAATAGAAGTGCACCCTTCAATATTCTCTTCCCCCAGTTTTTATTAAGCTCCAAGGCTTTCCGGATATTGCCCAGCTTTCCTTCCTCTCATTACTTAGGCACTAAAGAAAGAAATAAAAATCCAAGCATGTTTACGTTCCTTAGGATACTTTTAGATAACAAGGAAGTGGATTGTGTTATTCAATTCTTTTCTCCATCTCATATTTGCCATTCTGTAAAGATTGATACATAACGAGGTGTTATCACATAAGGAGTGGCTTAGTTATTTATGTGTTTTAATATTCGATTATAAGGAATAGGATGTGTCTTGATCGAATTCCTTAAAACTAATTCGGTATCTGAAAGAATATACATTACAAATCTGTTAGTATATGTAAGCTTTCGAGGTTTTATATCAATTAATAATAAATAATGCATTAGTTTTATTATTAAGATAAGAAGTGTTTTACTTAATTATAAAGGTTTATCAAGAATTATGTGCATTTCTTTATTCTTGTAGTTTTGTGTTTGGCACAGAAAAAGATATTTATTATTTATTTATTTTTAAGGAAAAAAACTCTTAATACTTCTTAGATGATTTATATCTATATTTTAGATGACGTTTTGGACAACATTTTATGATGTTTGCATAATCATAAACTGTATCAAAACCCGAAAATAAACATAATTGTCCCGAAATTGATATGTTGGTGACTGTATTATTTAACAGGATCCTCTATCAAGTGACAACTTGCCTTTTTTAAAAAAAAAACAAATCATATAACTGCTATTTATTGCAGTTTTTATTTTGTTATATCTTGACATTACTATCGATACATTATAAGGTGTGATCACATGAGTAGTTGCCTAGTTATTTATCCGTTTAAATATTCGGTTTTAAGGAATAATTGATTACATTCCTAGGATTTAATTTGGTGACCTAACTAAAAGCTATGGAAACCCATGTTTGATAAAAGTGGGAAGGGGCCTATTTTCTGGACAGTATGTCTGAGTAATCCCGAACAACCAACGTAATAGTTAAGTTTCATTATGTTTAATTTCAGTTCAACCGTTAATGTTAAAATTATTTCTATCATATTTTTCACAAGAATTCTATATATGTATTGTATATGAACGTAAATGAATTCTAATAATTTATTCTATTCACAACTAAGGAAATCTTGTTCATTTAGATTATCTTTTTGCAATTTTCTTTGGCATATTGAAATGTAGACAGTTTTCTTGTAGATAATTTTCTCAACGCCGAGCAGTCTAAATAAAGGACAAGTTTAAACGCTATTTATTGCTTTAATCTTGCCCTCCTTTATTTTAGGAGTCACTTCTCTAACTTACTTCCTCTCTTTTACTTCTTCGTCACGTGTTCATATTACACCTTAAAAGTTTATTAATATTGTTACTTTAGATTTATCCAGTTGTATATTAATTAATCCAAATTTTCATATATATTTTTAAATATTTATACTCAATAACTTTTTTCATACTAGTTTCGATTGCAAATAGGTTTTAAAAAATAATAGGATGAAAAAAAGAAAGTAAGTGAAGAATAGTCTTTTTTTTACCTACTTCGTCGACTAGATATAAAAAAATTAAGTTAAATAAAAATAAGAAAATATTATAAAGAAATATGTGGTCTAAAATATAAGGATGGAAAGGAAGTGGTAACAGCTGTGGCACAGTCTTTTATAAATGTCTTCCCTTCTCTCTCTACTAACCAAACGAACTTAATTTACCAGCGGGTTTCTTCTGTGCCAGCCAGTTCATTATTCTTTTTTTAAGTATTCGTCATCTCTGTCCCTCACAGACTCTCTTTTCATGTAAAAGTCTCATCAGATCACGTAAACAGTTCGACGACTAGTGTTGACGCGTGCTCCAAGATAAAAAACAGTTAATAGCAAAGTTAATCTTTGACATGCGCTTGAACATTCGCTCTCATCCCAATAACAATGGTATCTTTGATACCTTTGGTGAGGATCTACAAGTCATGACTGAAAATATACTCTAAAGGAGTACATTTTCAGTCACCTCTCTGGTTAATGTTGGTGCTCCCCCAGAGGGAGTAATGGGTGTTGGCTTCTATGAGGGTCACCATCCACTCCATCAGCTTCCACAAATCTGCCGACAGGATGGCCTCTTTTTTTTTTTTATCCCCCTCCCTTGCCATCTCTGGCATACGGAGTACGGGAGCAGTGGGGTAGTGCATGCCACTACTC
>NW_027116759.1:16609-16848 GCF_000696795.3 Halyomorpha halys | reverse complement strand
ACCTCCAAGATTTTCATCTCTTCCACTGTCTGACGAAATTCTATCCGATACGCCGTAAAACTGGAACCAGGTGCGTAGGGCTCTTAACACAGCTTCTGCTGACCTCTCTTTCACTGGGTACGCCATAGCTAGGTTGCTAAATACGTATATCACTGTGACCCATTTGTACCCCTTCCAAGAAAACGAATCCGTTTGAAGATACTTAGTGGTGCTTCTGCAGTGGGCGTCTCCTCCTGGAT
>NW_027116759.1:12273-13016 GCF_000696795.3 Halyomorpha halys | reverse complement strand
AAATCAGGGTGGGTAAGGCGAATAACAGACCCATAGTCTATAAGAAGGGACCTTTGACATTGGGAACCGTAGTATACAGGAAACTACGGACAGCTTGCACTAAAACAGCCGGACGGTACGAGGGTCGGTACAAAGTCGTAACGATCCGAGAGAATAATTTGTACACCGTCAGGGACATAAACTACCCATTTCGCTCACGCACGGTACACATTAAGGAACTTCGAGTGCCTCACATAATGCCTCAGAGCGAGCCGGACGGCAGTGCTCAGCCTGGACCATCTCACAGCTAGACAATTTTTTTTGGGTATTGTATATATGGGTTAAGTCTAGGTTAAGTTGAATTAGCTGTATATATAGGTTAGGTCTAGGTTAAGTTACAATGTTTCTTTATCTTTTCTCTTCTGTATAGTGAGTGCAAGCGATATTTTTTTTTTTTTGTATGTTTATGTTATGTGCAAACAGTGTATTAGTTCAGTTATCTTGTGTTATTTTTAGTTCCTCCATAGGAAGGAACTGGAGGGAGGGAGTTAGCTGTATATATAGCATGTAAATAATAATAGAAACCTTGTACTAGGAGGATTAAGTACCTTTAAGTTTGTCAACAACTTGTCCTTATATATACCAGAGGAATCTGATAATAAAGTTAGTTATTCAGTAGAAGCGTGTCGTTACTCTGCCCAAACCCCTTTCATTTTTAAAGTATATTGTCAGTCTAATCATAAGTTATACATATATATATATAT
>NW_027116759.1:11193-11647 GCF_000696795.3 Halyomorpha halys | reverse complement strand
ACATTTCCTAACTGACCTACTGTTTTCCCTTAACCTTCATCTTGTTCCTTATTCTCCAACCCATCACACCCAATTTTCCGACACCTGGTTAGACCTTACGTTTTTTTTTTCTAAAGTGAGTGGTATTTTTTTTTCTATTTAAAATGGACAAAATCATATGAAACTAGAGATGAATACGTCCTCCCAAAATTCCAAAGAGGAGACAGCAGTATCAGAAACAAGTGAAACTGACTCCCAATATTTAAAAAGACGGACGCTCCAAAAGAGAAATCGAAACATTGCCCCCGGGTCCGCGGGAACTTCACCTAACCAGAAAAAAAATAAACAGCCAAACCTAAACAACCAGTCGAAAAGTCGTGGTAAGACCACTGCAGTCACAACAGGGGAAACTAAAACTTTTACCATCCACTTCTACCAGCAACAATATTGTAGCCGCTAACAATCAACCAGGCGT
>NW_027116759.1:0-10848 GCF_000696795.3 Halyomorpha halys | reverse complement strand
ATTGCCCCCGGGTCCGCGGGAACTTCACCTAACCAGAAAAAAAATAAACCAGCCAAACATAAACAACCAGTTGAAAAGTCAACCAAAAATCGCAGTAAGACCACTGCAGTCACAACAGGGGAAACTAAAACTTTTACCATCCACTTCTACCAGCAACAATATTGTAGCCGCTAACAATCAACCAGGCGTTACTTTCTCAGAACCGGAGCCACCAACTATTTTTGTTACGAACATCGAAAATTTCGTTCGTTTGGTAGGGAAATTGCAAATTTAATCAGAAGGACGAATTACGAAAACTAACGGTTTTATAAGATAAAAATATAAAAATCAATACTACAACGAAGGAATTATAAAACTTTAATAAATTATTTGAATTCAACAATTTTCATTGCTACCAACTACACGATGAAAAAACATACAGAGTGGTCTTAAGAGGCCTACATTCAACTACCCTCATAAATGAAAAATGAATTGGCTTAGAGAAACTAGGTCATAACGTCCGAAATATTTCTAGATTATTGCACCCCACTGAAAAATTTCTACTACCACTGTTCTTCATAGACATAGAACCTGCACGGAACAATAGCGAAATATTTCAAGTAACAAGACTTGTATACTCAATGATATTCTTTGAGCAGCCCAGGTAGAAATCTACAATAGTGCAGTGCACTAGCTGTCAAAACCTAGGAAACACCAAGGACTACTAATACCACCAAGCCGTTAAATGTGCCAGCCTCCATGTATCAAACACCTGCCAGAAATCACATGATGAACCAGCCAATTGTGCTCTGTACACGAAAGACCATCCGGCGAACTATAGAGGGTGCGAGATCTACTGCAGAAAAATGCAACTCAACTCGACCAGCAACAACCTTCTGTCTCTACCGTCTTAGATCATAATCGTCAGGAATACAGAAAACCTCAATCATACCCTGAAATCACAAGGAACCGTCAGTCTCGACGTCAGGCACTTCAGGCCTCCCATTCCTATCCCCAGACCTCCCAATCTCTGTCTCAAACTCCTCATCCGCTTATTCCTTCCCATAATCTACCATTAAAGATTAAATCACTCCTGGAGCGTCCACATCCAGCTCCTTCATGATTCCTACAGTTCAAGTAAATAACCAACCCCAAATACCGGTGAAAATAAATCTAGTTACCCATACCTCACGCCGGGTTCATCCAACACGCAGCGCTCCGAGTCATACAAACTACTCAGCACCTGATTTCAACTATAATCTAACCCATATAAACTCTATTCCATCATCCTCCTGTTGGATCTCCAAAATACTATAAAACCGCTAATCATCCTCCTCACTAGAATCCTGACCGAAATTCCTTTTCACAATCTCCCATGATGAGTGCAAAGCCCCTAATTATCCTTTTTTGAAATGCAAATGGACTAAATAACCACCGTGACGAACTCGATATATTTCTCCACAAAAACACAGATATTGCCCTTTTGACAGAAACTCACTTTACTCAACGGTCACATTTCTACATTCGTGACTACATTTCAGACTACCCTGACAACACTTCACACGCCGGGTCTTGCATCCTCGTACATAAATCCTTATCCCATTCCCTCATCCCCTCCACTCCAAATGATGCCATCCAAGTATCATCTCTCTTGTAATTTCATTTCAACTCGTTCATTCCACTTAACATTATTAGCTGTATACTTCCCCCTTGGTAATACCCTTTCCTAAAACCACCTTGACTCCCTATTCCGATCCTTCGGATGGCGCTTCAATGCTGGAGGAGACTATAACCCCAAACATCAACGATGGGGATGTCGTACATCCAATACCTGTGGTAATATCCTTTCCCAATTCACTACATACGAACTTAAGAATACGATAGAAATAAGGGGAATCCCGGAGAAGCCAGGTGAAACCGTGACAGGCACAACTCTTAGCGTTGGAGCTGGTCTGGGTGTCAAGTTGAGCCCGGACGATCTTGATCGATTGATTGATGTGAGATTCAACCACAAGCAGGAAGAGACCCCAAGTCCGAATATTGCAAGATTCATCCGTCAAACGGTAAATGATGATCTTGTGTGGCAACGAAGAATAAAGAGAGATTTTTCTACACGCCATCTAGAGTGGTAAGAGAACGACTCGCATCGCGTCTATGTGAGTGAAGCCAGGCAGAAGAAAATGACTGCAAAAATAAAATATGTCTGGATTAGCAGGGGTAAAGTTCGTTGCAGGCAGTCGGCTGGATGACCAGCAGTAACGATAGGAAAATCAAGTGACCTGAACGTCTTTAGCATTAGCATACATTGTACATAAGTTACCCCGATTGTACAGTTACTTTATGCTTTCTCGCCAGAAATGTTTTTATTGTAATTTTCTATATTTCCTGTTTTGTTTTTTATTTTTGATTAAATGAACCTGTTTTAATTTCTTTATGGTTGGATTCATTTTTTCTCGCAAGAAATATTTTATTTTCAATGGTTTTTATTTTTCGATAAATGGCATAGAATTTTATTTGATAATTTGCCATTCTTTATCAATTTACCTAAAACAGGTAGAGATTTACTTTTTATTAAGCTATAAATTAATCTAAATTTGAATATTCTTTTCGAAATTCTAGAAATTTATTTATTTATGTCAAAGTATATTTTATGTTTGCTTTTAATTTTGTTTGTTTTTTAGCTAAATATAAACTTAATATTACATTTAAAAAATTTTATATCTCATACCCCATCCACGATCCTTTATCTCGAAATTCCACTTCGTGATTGATATCCTAAATTCCTGTCACATCAATGCACAATCCCTTATCGTTCACTACGATGAATTTCAGAAATATTTTTTAGACAATATTTATCACATTATAGCAGTATCTAAAACCTGGCTAAAACCTTTTATCCCTTCCTCCCAGATTTCCCTACCAAATTACTCTATCCTACGCCATGACAGACCTGATCGCACTGGAGGCGGTGTCGGTTTATATATTCATGAAAGTCTTAAGGCCAAAATCATCCTACAGTCTCCTTCTCATGACCTTGTTCACATGGAATACTTGTTCATTGAAATTTCCTCCTTTACCTATCGTCTGTTATTCGCCGTAGTTTACCGCTCTCCTCGTGTTCCATTCGGCAACTTCTTTGAATCCTCCCTCGTCAATCTGGTTTCCCATTACAAAAATATTATTGTCGCCGGAGATTTTAACGTGAATATGCTCTCACAATTTCCTGAAAAACATTTCCTAACTGACCTACTGTTTTCCCTTAACCTTCATCTTGTTCCTTATTCTCCAACCCATCACACCCAATTTTCCGACACCTGGTTTAACCTTTACATCTGTGACTCCCCTATCAAAATCCTGTCTTCTTCTCAACACGCCGTTCCATTTCTCTTATCACATGATCTGATCCACATTACATTCGACCTACCCGTGAAATCCTTCACCCCCAAAATAGTATCATACTGCAATTTAAACCTTATCACTAATGAATCCCTTCAGCCTGACCTTAATTCTTTCCAATGGGACATCATATATTCCTATGACTCCATTGACCCTATGGTAACCACCCTGACCTCAACCTACAATCCATATCAGATCTTCATGCTGCTTTGAAAACCAGAACCATACGTCGTCCCACTGCACCTGGGCTGACCCCTGAAATAAAGTAAATGATGAAAAGAAAAGATGCAGCGAGACGCAAATAGCGTCGAACCCGCTTACCTTCCGATTACATGTCTTACAAGATCCTCCGGAATGAAACCCAATCCGCAGTCCGACTTGCTAAAGCCACCTACTTCCATAATGCCCTTTCCAATGCTCCTGATTCCAAATCCAAATGGAAAATACTTCGTAACCTATCCCTACCAGAATCCAATAATCTCAGTTCACTCCATATGACACCAGATGACCTCAATGACCATTTCTTATCCTATGCTCATAATTCCTCTACTTCCGATATTTAACACCACAATTTCAATCCTGAAGACTTCTTGTTCTCACATCTGTCATACGATTACTTTTCGTTGTCCTAAAATCCCGCACTAATGATTATGGCCCTGATAATATTCCAGTAAAACTAATAAAATCCAGCCTACCTGACGTTATTCCTGTTATTTACTACATATACAACTTTTCATTCCAAAACTCCATATTCCCATCTTCCTAATCCCAACTTTGAAGAAAATTTCCAACCCTAGCTCACTGTACGACTTCCGTCCTATATCTCTTATATCTAACCTGTCCAAACCGTTAGAACGCCTTGTCCAATATCAACTCTCCAATTTTCTAGATGAACGTTCCCTTATCAATCCTTTCCAATCTAGTTTTCGATCTGGCTACTCGACGCAATCCGCTCTCCTTAAAATAACCCATGACCTCCAAAACTCAATTGAACACCAAAACCTCACTATCCTCATCCTTCTAGATGTTTCCAAAGCGTTTGACCATAACATCCTCTTCACTAAATTGCGTAATCTTCCTCTATCCAACTGTGCCCTGTGCTGGTTCAAATCCTTTCTCTCAAATCGGTCCCAGTATGTAGTCGCCCCAGGTGAACCTCCATCTAAAACCCTCCCCCTTTTCTGTGGTATTCCTTAAGGCTCTTTATCTCCTACTCTGTTTGCTATCTACATTAATGACCTTCCCCTCCAGATCCATCACTCGCAATACCACATCTATGCAGATTATTTCCAAATATACCTGTCCTTCCCGCCTTCTGATCTATTACCAGCCACAGAGAAATTTCAAGAAGATTTGGATGGGATTTGCGAATGGGCAAGAGCTAACAAGTTGAAGCTAAATGGGGAGAAGACGAAGGCAATCTTAAAAGGCTCCAATCATCTCCTTAAAACTGTTCCTAATATTCCAACTCTGTTCCTACATGATAGTCCCATCAAATTTTACCATCCATCATACATCTACGAGCTCCTTCAATTCAAATCCTCCATACGTTCTCGCAATACCCGTTCACGGTCTTCAGATTTATACATATACAGATTTATAAGGGCCCACCGAACCGCTGCTTTCGATAAATCGTTCATTATCCGAGCTTTATCCTTATGGAACTCCATCCCTTTCAACATCCGTCGCTCCAATGCCCTCCTTACCTTTAAATCCCGCCTGTTCAATCATCTCCTATCCATTCGGACCCCATAAAATTGTAAATTAATATAACTGTAAATATGTATGTAAACTATTATATCATTCTCAATTATTTTCACATAGATCTCTTTTCTCTTTTTTATTTATTCATTTTTCTTGTACAACTGATAAAAGTGTGAAAGTAACCTATAATTATTATTTTTTTTTATTATAACTGTTTATATTTTCTTTGTATTTTTTGTTTAAGTATTTCTGAGGCTCCTCAGCCCTCATCTATTGATTATTATGTATTATTATAAAGGGACTCGTCCCAGAACAAATAAAGTATTATTATTATTACATCCAATAGTTATTCTATCCTCACGCCCATGTGCCCTACTTATTGGCCTACATCTCTCAAGATACGTCCTGATATCCTAGACATCTTTATCACTTCCCGAATTTCTTGTTTCCGGACCATTATCGAATCTATATATGACCTTTCATCATACCACAATCCAGTTATCTTACATTTGAGCTTCGTTCCTAAGCCTTCTCCTCCCTCATTGATTAAAGGACAAGTTGACTGGGACAAATTTCATAATGATTATGAAAACAAACTGGACTATAAAACTCTACTTAATACTAAATATGACATTGACAAAACAATAAAAAACTTTACACAATCTATAAGAATTTTCATATACCATAACCAGTAAAATACCGTACGTACTAACTTGCCACAGCACATTCGCATCTTATTAAAGGAAAAACGCAGAGCAAGAGCGAAGTGGCACAGGACTAGATACCCAACAGAGAAAACATATTACACTACATTGACAAACAAACTCAAAACAGAACATAAAACATTCAAAATACAATATTTAACTAACTTAACTCAAAACCTCACGACTACTGACAAATCTTTATGGGCGACCACTAAGAACCTTCTCAACTTCAAACATTTTGATCACCCTCTTCTTACTGAATCACAAACATGGACAAATTCGGACGATGGAGAAACTCAGGTATTCGGTCAGCACCTTTCTAAAATATTTGAGCCTCACCCTGACATCCTTAATCCAACCCACATCGAATACATTGAAAATGAATTGAATATTCCACTCCTAATGACCCTTCCACCTAAAGCATTTCATCCTTCATAGATATCCAAAATCATTCAGTTACCTTCCCGCAAAGCTCCCGGTTATTACCTGATTACATCCCATATTCTAAAACATCTTCCTCAAAAATCTGTTCTATTCCTCACCTACATCTACAATGCTGTACTCAGATCCACATATTTTCCTGACCCATGGAAATTATCCATAGTCAAAATGGTTGCCAAACTTCAAAAGCCGCCTTAAAACCCATCCTCCTACCGCCTTGTCTCTATGTTACCTATCATGGGCAAAATCCATGAGAACTCACCTCGAAACGCCTGTACCCCATCCTTGATTCCAACCACATAATACCAGATCACCAGTTTAGATTCCGAACATCCCACTCCACTATCCAGCAATGCCATCGTGTGGTTGATCTCGTCTTCTTTAGAGCGCGGAATGTACTTCTCGGGAGTCTTTCTTGATGTAGAACAGGCTTTTAATCGAGTCTGGCCCCCAGGACTGCTATACAAGATCCATGAATTCCTACCCTCTACATACTTCCTCATTATCCGTTCTTATCTCTCCGACAGAGTATTTAAAGTAACTCACAACAGCGCTTATTCATCCCTATTCCGTCAGTCTGCTGGTGTACCTCTGGGTAGTATCCTTTTTCCTGTCCTTTATACAGTTTTTACAGTTGACATCCCAACTCATCCTAACACTATCCTTACTACGAATGCCAATGACATATGTTTATTGTCAGTGAACAATGATACTTACATTGTATCCCAAACTCTCTAATCCCTTTGAATATGGTGCCAAAACTGACTTTGTCACAAATCAAGTCATCCATCAGGACCTCAATGTCACATATATTGCCGATTTGGCCGTAACCAGATACCAATCCTTTCATGATAAATTTTCTAACCACTCAAATCCACATGTTTCTAACCTGGATTCTCCTTCATTACTTAATACTCCTCCTAGGCGTCTGGAAAGAATATGGCCTCGAGATCTCCTCTAGAAATGTTATTGGAGTTCTATCAATGGGTAGATTCTCCAAATGTTTGTATTATGACACTATGTATCATCTACAGTAAATTTCCTTGTTGAATATATTTTTATACAGTTGTAAATAACAATAAATAATTTATTAAAAAAATTGAGGTATTCAAAGATTTATAATTTTATCTGTAATTATGAGATGATATCACACTAAAAATAAATGTTGTTTTTAACCAGGTGGAAATATCGAGCCTGCACTCCCAAGAAGGAAAAAGAACCCAAGCTTGGCCTACAGGACTCATGACTTGCTCACATCCAAAAGGGATAAGGAGAATCACACATCGACTTCTCTTGATCGAGCAAGGGTATTTCTGTTTATAATTATTTTAGCTTAGCTGTCTTGCAGCCTAGGCTTCGCAAATTGAAGGGGCAGGCTACTTAGATAATATTCTCCCTTGGTAAACAAATCTGACCACACAGGTAACATATTATAAATTGAATACCACAAAGTCGTGCAATCCATTTGATAATGAAATCAAGAATGAAAGATGGATGAAAATAGAGAATAATATATAATGTATATCTATAATAAATCGAAATATGATTAACACACCACTGAAAAAATAAGTTTTCAAGATGTCCTCAGAAAAGGCAGATAGTCCAGGCCGTATTTAAAATTCAGACGCTCCTAAACCATGAGGTTTTTACCGTCCCTTTTCATACCATGGAGGGGGACGCGGTCGGTCTGGGAGTTTTTCTCAAAAAATAATCTTTAAGATAAACTCTATAGAAGGAAAGTAAACAAAGAATTTTCTCAGCCTATTATAAACTTTTATCTTGTTGATATAAGGGCTATCTTGTTTCCAAGTCTAGTACTTTACCCTGTCAAACTGCCACCACAATTGATTTGTGAAAGACGTTCCTTTTGATTATTATTAATTGAATATTCTGATGTTATTAACATGTTATTCAGTATTTTTGTACCCACACACCCACGAATATTTGTGCGCGTTCTAGTAATGTCATTGCTCAAGTAGTCTTCATCATCTTTTCAATTCCCAGAAGTCTTCAAGCAATAATATCTGAGCTTACCCTTATACTAGCAACGATAGACTAATTATTACAATAAAATAAAAAACAAACACTAATCACATCCATACAACTATGTACAGTATTTAAGCACTAAACTTTAGGATCCACGAGCCCACGCATGAGGGTTATGTTATATTGATATAGAATCGATATTTATATTGATATTGGAATCGGTATTACTAAATGCTAGTAATTTTCTATCAAATTTAACTGATGTTTGTAAATTTCTAAATAAGTTTTATGAGTTAAAAGTATTGTTGGTTGAAAAATGGTATATTTCTATATATACCTAGCTAGATATATAGATATATATCTGTGGAGCTCGTTTAAATAGACGAATTTTAATATAATATATATGTATGTTTTGTGGGTATTGAGGATCAGTCAATTGTTATGGCGGGGTTCAAAAGGAAGCCGTGAAGAAAATCACTAAGCTGGCGAAGATGACCGTCTAAGTATTAAGTAGATGGAAGAAGCATAACAGCCGATCTGTGTGCACACCAAGAGACACAAAAGGTGTGTTATTGATTATTTACAGTATAAACAACAAAAGAGAACATATGCTTTTAAAACAATAAAAACTTATAAATATAATTTTTTTCAATTTCTTGAGAATGGTAATTATTTATTAAATAAATCAAATTGTATGCTTGTAAGTCTCAACACTTTTTATTACATCAATAGTCCAACGTTTCGGCCATTTCGGCCATCCTCAAGGACAATCTAAATATTTAACAGCTTATTATATATTCATTTGAAACATTTATAACAACAACATTATCACTAATAATATAACATACCTGCAATATAATTTCTCACCTCACATCAAAATTTAAAAATTGTTTTGCAGGCTATCTGCCCAGGTCATTAATTATAAGTCAAACACACCCTATAAAAAAGTAATTATTAAAGAGTCATATGTATTATTAATAAGCTTACGTAAGCTTATGTTTAGTTACCTATTTTTTAAAAAATTCATAAATATTTAAAACTTTTAATTTTTAATTTATCCACTCTATCACTACCATATAAACAAACTATTTATAACCTTCCACACACTCAGGTCAGCCTTATTTTTTATTTAATTCAAATTGCATTTTGGTCTCAATTTGTATTTATTCCAATTATCAAAAATCCATAGTAAAATTAATTTTAAATTGTAACAAAATTGTCTCCAATATTTTTCATAAATTTATTTTGCTTAAAATCTCTGCATAATCTTGCTTTAAATTCCTTGTATCTGTTTTAAAATTATCTGTATAATTGATGTTCTGTGTTATATAAATTGTTAAATAAAAATACTTAATACTTATCAATAAACTTTTCAATATATGGAAAAATGATTTAGGATCATTAATCAAATTTAAAAAGAATAATCCTAATATTTTAATTGTAGAATCTGACAAGACTAAAACAGTTGCTATTATAAAAAAGGAAAAAAAATGATACTAAATGAAGACAGCACTTATAGAAAACTTAGGACGAACCCGCTGCCAGATATTATAAACAGGTGAAAAATTATGTTGAAAAGCACCATAAAAATAAAACGATCAATGAAAAAGAATTAAAAAACTTAATAAATAATAAATGTAATCATCCAAGGATGTATGGATTAGTAAAACTCCATAAAGAGGAAAAACCACTTCGACCAATTATAATTGGTATAAATGGACCCTTATATAACTTATCTAAATTTTTTAAAGATGGTTTCAAAAATGTTTATAAAGATAAACATATTGATATAATTAATGTAATAGAGGCAAAAGAGAAACTAAATTAAATTAAAATTGAAGAGGATGAAGGTCAGCAAAGACCGCACCCCCCCGATCATCTTCTCCAATCAGTAATCTACGGTCAACTATCAACACCTCATTATGAATCCAATAAAACGGGGCCCACGACGTGGTAACAACCATTTACATACACGTCACTACACCAGAAGATAGAACACATCTAAGTGATATGTATGAGAGGCACCAGCTGGAGTTTTTTTAACTTAAAATAATTTATTTTGTCGGCATGCCAAAGATACCGCCGGACCTATGCTAATATCCGTCGGCTACAGATCTAAAGAAATGTACAGAGGCATATAGATAACAAAAGGGTATGCACCCTCTGGGAACGGTTGACCGTGTAGGCAGAGATAAACAAATAAACAGCCCTTATCTTTCACGTGGCCAGTTTAGACATTAGAAAGTACAGAGAAATAGCCGCCGTGATTGATAACAAATAAACACCCCTTATCTCACACGGGGCCTTTCTAAAAACCTCGGGAAAATACAATAAGCCGCCAGAAGCCGGCTTTCTTCAAAGAAGAAACTTTTAAAGATGAAAGGTAGGAAAAAGACCGACTTTCGTCGATGGTTATTGGACCTTCTCACCCCCTCTGAAAATAGAGGAACCAATCAGAGGACAGAAATCAAAAGAAGGAGGAGTCAGAAGGACAGGGGAGAAAATGAACAAAAAGGGAGAGATGAACACCGTTGAGGACAGAGTTTGGGTGAGAATCTCGGAGAGGAGGTTCGAAGGAGCCCGGAGTTGAACACAGTCTGAGGGAAGCTGAGAAAGAGAGGGACATAGCCTGAGAGAG
>NW_027116758.1:0-1003 GCF_000696795.3 Halyomorpha halys | reverse complement strand
ACCTTGCTTACTCATCTTATTATTTCTGGTTAGGAATGGAATATAGCATTGCTAACCTATTCTGATGATAGAACCTTTAAAGTAAATCATAACCTATCTTACTCATACATATTATTGTCTTTTCTCTATCCGCCGAATTTCTGGTTAGGAATATTAAGGCTTCCCATACATATTAAGGCTTCCCTTTAGTTGTTTGGACAATAAATTTGATTTATGAAAAACTTTATTTCAGAAACCATTAGACATACAGATATATGTCTGCACTCAAATGAAAGCTAGTTAAATTTACTATAAAATAGTTAATGATGTTTATCTTTGTAAGTGTAGTAGATTTTATGATATTTGACAAAATAAACTCACAATATAATCCAGAATTTCAGGTTAGGAAGGGATATAGCATTACTAACCTATTCTGATGATAGAACCTTTAAAGTAAATCATAACCTATCTTACTCATACATATTATTTTATTTTCTCTGTCCGCCGGTGTTCCTCAAGGTAGTATCAGGTCTCATTCTCTATACGATTTATACAGCTGATATCCCAACCTACTCTAACACAGTCCTTTTATATACGCTGATGACACATATGTCATGTCGAGTAAACAACGACCCTAGAATGGCGTCGCAACTGGATAATCAAAATAAATCCTACCAAATCACACCAGGTCACCTTACTCTCCTGCCCTACAGTATGTATTTTTAATATCTCCGTGACAAACCTGTTGAACAGATTTTCTACTTAGGACTCCATCTTGTCAAGATACTTACTTGGAATCCCTATACAAGACTGAAACAACAAGATACTGCTCTTAGATTTCGATTGATGCAACAAACAATTGAAAAACGCTCTAAACTTCCTATTCACTACAAACCATTATTATACAGTACAATAATCAGACCAATTTGGACATATGGAACAAATCTACACATTTTTACGTAATATTTAAGTATAAGTAAAAATAATACTATTTGTATGGATTTATTTAAAACATGATAAAATA
>NW_027116757.1:87825-88509 GCF_000696795.3 Halyomorpha halys | reverse complement strand
TTATATATATATATATATATATATGCATATATATTTAATCTCTGGAGTTGTTTTTTATCAAGTGGGACTTGAGGATTAAATGATAATACAAATTTGTTTTGGTTACGTTTCGCCACTTTATTGTTTGCATACTCATAGCCTACAATGAGATAAACTTTTTTTTTAACAAATAATTTCTTCAACTTACTGCTATAGAGCTAGAAGTACATAGTGTAATTTTTAATTAATATATATTACAATTAAAACAATGTTTAATAAAAACATTACTTTTGCTTTGTAACGATACCGTTATTCAGTTTTGAATTGTCGTTTTTGAAATGCGAGAGACAAGGACAAAATAGAACTACAATACAATATGATAACTATTGAAAAATATATAAATCGAGCTATCTATAAAGAATAGGATATACAAAGGTACAGAAAAAAGGTTATATTTGGGAAAATCTAAACAAACTGTACCTTCATTTCAAAACCGATTCAGTCCAAAACCATTTTTTTTTTTTTTACTTTATACCAGTAAGAAAGAAAAAGACAAAATAGAACTACAATACAAAATTATTAACATAAAAAAAAGTAAAATATATTATTTTAATAAATAAAATAAAATATTTATTTTTCTAAAATTGCAAATTAAATTATTAGAAATAGTAAATCATTTCTACCACAAACCATATATTTCATTTT
>NW_027116757.1:81083-81450 GCF_000696795.3 Halyomorpha halys | reverse complement strand
ATTTTGTCTTCGCCTATAAAATTGTTATAAAGTAAAAAGAAAAAAAAAACCTTTTGAAGTAAGGTGATTGAGGTTTTCCTACAAGTAATTTTTTCAGCCGGTAATTAGTCTGTTATTTATATTTTGTCAGTTTCTTTTTTATTTTTTTAATTGTGTCTTAGGTATTTATCAAGTAAAATGATTTTTTTTAATTATTTATTTAATGTAATTTACAACTGTACAAAATAATACAAAAGGTAAATATGTAGTGTGTTTCATATATACTTGAAAATCTTGGGAAGGAATAATGGGAATCTCAATAATGATTCCCTGTCGTTTTAAACATTCGAGTTCCTCCCGGATGTGGTGACATAGTGCCTGTGGGTAT